>NC_064234.1:7889289-8201749 GCF_023101765.2 Spodoptera frugiperda | reverse complement strand
CGAAATTCGTAAAAGTCACAGCTGTGGTATAATATCTCAACAATAACACCACATGCAAACTTCGCATTGAATTGTGTTCTGTTTGCTGGGCTTTGTTCCGCTACTTAGGAAAGTGAAGTAGATAAATATTAAAAAATGGATATATTTGACGACGATAATGAATTACGCACATACCGTGACGAGATAGAAGAAATAAGAAATTTCAGGAATATTGGTTCAAGAAGGAGAGTAAAAATTATATAATTCAAGATCGAACCCAATGGAGGAATTGAGTGAAAGCGACTTCAAGCATCGCTACAGATTCAGTAAAGGAAATATGTAATAAATATCTTAAGAAACGACTTGTCCATGGATAGCCGGGGCGGCAGTATACCTGTGGAGTTGCAAGTAATGGCAGCTATAAGATACCGGGGCCGCCATGAGATTCAAGAAGACTGTGCGGAAATTCATGGCATGAGCCAACAGACTTTATCAAGAACTGCTAAAAGAGTTGCTGCATTGGCTTCGAAAAGTTCCATTTTACTATATTAAAATGCCTTCAAATTTAAGAGAAGAGACTAAAACGTTAATTAACCATTGCTTAGTTAAGTGACGTGTAAACAGTGTTTATAAGTAAGAAATAGTTAATTGATAATTAAGGAGTTAATGAGTTATTAGTTAATTAGTTGCTTAGCTGTTGATTAGTGGATTTTTATAAGTAAGGCCGTAAGTATCTAACTGGAAGTTCATTATATTAATTATTGTGAAAAATTAATAAAGTTTGACCTTGCGCATATATTGCGTATATTATGTATATCAATGAGTTAAATCCCAACCGTTAGCCGATACTTATTTCATTATGAAATAGTTAATTTACGAAATGTCAAATGCTAAAAATAGAAACAACTTAGCTAATATTAGCACATATACATACATATATCATTTTTAATCCGCTACTATCTTTACTAGCTTCTGCCAGCTGCTTCACCCAAGGTTCCATCGGATAAAAAGTGTCCTAAGTGTGATTCCAAACCATAATCTACCACAGATGAGGCCCAATAGGGCTGATGCCGGATCCGCAGCTGCAGACTGCCTAACGGGGTGGTTAAAGTCAGAAAGAGTCTGACACCTTCTTTGGATTTATTGGATGATTTTCCCCCTCAAAAAAAAAACATAATCTGTAGCAAATTTCATTCCAATTTTGACCTTTTGTCGTAATTGAGTAACAAACATAAACATAAACACACAAACTCACAGTTGCATTTAGAACATTAGTAAGATCGCCAGCGCTGCGTCCCGTGCCGAAGTACTTATACTGCGATCGGTTCAAGCTAATTTCGGTCATCGGCCCTATAGTTACAGCGTAAGGTCCACTGCTGGTAACCTACCATTAGACAAACATATTATTTGCGTTTGGTACAGTAGTCGTGTCTAGGGATCGAACCGCACAATTAAGTTTGTTTCTAATGTATATTTGTTCGGCATAAAAAGAACCCAGTTTGATGTCCAAGATATTAAACTATAACTATACCAAGTTTCATCGTAATCAGACTGGTAGGTTTTGCGTGATGCTTGAACATAACACAGTTAGACAGACAGACAGACAAAAAATGTTTAATCAGATTTTCGGGTTCAGTATCTGTCTAATAACACCCCTCTATTATTATTTTTTTAATATTTTCAATGTACAGAATTAACACTTCTACAGTTTTAATATATATGTATAGAATTTGTCAGTACTAAATTAATACCTAAAAAAAAATAGGTATACTCTTCGGTATTTTTTAACCTATTGTAAACAATTCGGTTTTGATTAGAACGAAAGATAATTAACATTATCATGGCTCAACTTTCTTGATATCTATTTTGTGCCCCGCTCTTGCGTAGATTAAATATAAATATAAATATATAATTACACAAATGTCCAGTTTCAAACGTACAGTTCGACGGGCGCGCGCGAATACATAAGCTTTGCATTAAATAATAATAATAAATAAATAAATTCTTTATATTTTTCAAAACGAAGTTATTTAGTTATCTACAAAATACTTGATAGTGGTCTCATAAAGAATTTACCTACACGTTTTCAACGAGTGATATGATAATTAAAAAAGAAATCCAGGTGTTTCAAATCTAATCTCTTCCTAATTCTAAATTACTTATTTGTTGATAGTGAAAAGATTTAAATTACAAGAAGATATTTGCTGATGCAAAACGTGGTGTGTTTTCGATGAAATGTCATTGATTTGAATCTTTATCGAAGTGTGAAAGGTTAGTACGATAGGCAACATTGTAACAATTGTATTTTAAGAAAATAGGCTAAATCATTCTACTGTTACGTTAGTTTAAAAATTGATACGATTTTAGCGCGTTGTGTTGTCTTATGTTGCTAATTGGATAAAGGGAAAAGTGGTGTTATCACAGTGATAGTTTGGTGATAAACTTATTTTATAGGAAGGAGGATAAAAGGATATACATATATATTACTAACGTATGTATAGAAAAACCAAATTACTAATACTTTAATACACATTTGCATATAATTACTTTAATACACATTTTTTTTTAATATACATTTGCATATAATAAAAATTAAATTGTTCCCACAATAAGTAATTGAGCAACTAAAAAGATTATTAAGTCTTAATTATTCATTATCTACATTTTACTCGTATAATATTTTTCTAGCTAATTAGCGAAAAATAAGATAACTAGGTATTTGAAGCAAAAAAGAAATAGGTAGTCGCAACACACAAACTCGTGGAAATTTAATATAAAACTGTCGTTTAATATATTTAAAAAGTTTTTTAACTAATAGATAATTAACCCTTTAAATAATCAAACTCTATTACTTTAATTAATCCCGGATATCAAGGTCTAGTCTAGACAGAAGAGGTCATCGGATAAAGGTTTGTTGTGTCATTAAATAGTACTTCTAATACAATAATAATAATAAAATCCTTTATTTGTTTTACAAGAAAGAATACAGTCATAAACCCACCAAACTGTTAAGACAGTTTGACGGCGGGAATAGCGAAGTATTATTCTAATATAATAATACCATCCTTGTGATGTAAATAATAATACTGGACTAGATAATAATTAATGATATTCTGTCGCAATTTCAATTACCCATTTAGCTTACATCACAACCACATTTTAATATCCACATTGAGATTAGAATTAAATGGTATAAGCAATGATAATAAAAATAATGCTTCATTATAATAAACACAGTTTTATACATTTTGTGTCATTGTCAATGTCATTTTTTATAAATTTTTATCTTTTTTAGAATTAAATACTGGTAGAGTTAACATAAACCAATTGACACCTGTACTCTTACGAGTACGAGTGTGTTTTACGTTGAATGAAACCGAAACGAGAACTAGTGGTTTGCACCGGAGCGAAATCTGGTGTACCGGCGAAATTCACCGGTGATTTGCCGATCTCCGGAGATTCACCGGTGATGAAAACCATTAATTTCAAATCAAGTTTTTATTAATTGAAAAACAAAACAGAATAGATAATTGGACTTCAACGAACCCTGAACTCTTTGGAAAGCTAGTAGCAAGTGAATTGAACCACATAAACGGCCAGGAGCGCTTTGAGTTGATGACCAAAATAATTAATATCATTCGAAAGATGCAAATCAGTAAATAAATTATCTTAATTATGTATTAAATTAAAAAGTGATGGTTAATAATTATTTCTATTATTTTAGTAGTATTAATATAGTATTGAAAAATAATACTTTTTTACATAAAAATATTCCAGTTAGATATAATACGATCACCGGAGTTTAATCGGTTAACAACCGATTGATTTCAATCGAGTACTTTTACCGGTATATTACCGGTTATTCTCCGGTACTCACTGCTCCGGTGCAAACCCCTAACGAGAACGCGTTCGGTATTCTGATTGGCCGACGCTATTCAACCAACCAATCAAAGAGTTTTTGTTCAACGTAAAGTAAACTCGTACTAAGGGTACTGTACTACCGGGTGATTTTTCAAAAAACTTTAATTTTGGTCAGTCAGATCCGAAAAAAGACAGATAATATTTTTTATACCAGAATCAGTGGTGTTAAAGACCTGGGATTCAACAAGATATTTTTCAATTAATTACTGAATCGATTTGAATGATGTTTGATTCTTGAGAAAGTACGTAGGATAGTCTTATTCCAGAAATCCTACGGGAACAGAATCAAGACGTTAAAATCCCCGGACTCTCTATCTTTTAAACCATTCAACATATTTAGCTGCAATAGGGGTAGAGGTATGGATGAAGTAGAGATAGTAGTAGGTTTAGGGATAGGATTGGGGTTAGTGCTGGGGGATAGGGGTAGAGGTTTAGATGTGGTTAGTGGTAGGTGAAGGGGTAAAAGTAGTGGTAGGAGATGGGATGAAGTTAAGGGAAGGGATGACGAAGGGATAGTGTGGGTAGGGTTAGGGGGACCTGTGTGGTAATATACTTACCATAAATTTCACGGGAACGGTAACAATGATATATTCGATACAGCTGTAAAAATAGATCTTAGAAAAGGCATTAAGTCAAAAATCCAAAATTCCGCCAAAAGTCATTATTCCACGCGGATGAAGTCGCGGGTAAAAGGTAGTATTTAATAAAGTAAACAAAGAATAAACCCTGACACAATTTTGCGCTCCAATATGGTAGTGGCATAAAGTAATATGAAAGTAGTCTGGCTTGCACTCGTTTATAAGATCACAGACAATTAATTATTTTATGTACATACTAAGTGATTACTTATCGAAATGACCGATAAGTTTTTGACATGTAAGTAATTTTTAATCCTTTTAAATAAACAAGTTTACCAGACCATAAAGAACTTTGAGGAGTACCTACTTTCAACAAATGGTGCATGCTCAATTCTTATCTACACAATTACAAACATACATTCACAGTACTGTATTGTCATAAGTGCGTCTTACCAAGGGTTGGTCACCCAAGCCAGACATAACAAGTCTTAAGTACACACGCACTCAACTTGTACCCACAATTATCTTATCACAAGCGGTCACTAACGAACATTGATTTACATATTTGTAATAGAGAACTTATAGGGAGTACACTCGGTACATTTCAACATATCGTGGGACACAGGACGTGTTTGTGTTGTGTAATCTCTTTAATCTTATTGTTTGTTCCACGTGTATATTAACTTTAGTCATGTTTTTAATATAGACATTTCTTATATGAAAGGGACGTTCGGTGGTCGATAGTTTGATTTGTGTTTTTTTTTTATATTATATATTTTTGTTGTTGTTTTAAATTCTTTCTTCATTTATAGATATTAAATTAATTATAAATATAGGTATAGGTGAGGAAACAAATAGGCTCTTCATATTTATACATATCTATATTTCTAGCTTAATTGTCTAGTATTACTAACTTAAATTTTTGTTTCAGAATAAACAGTCAAAATGACAGAAAACGGTGTTGCACGGAATCGTTTAAAGAATGGGAAGAAGAGTGAGATACCGACTGTGACTAACGGAGATGTGCTTAAAGAAAATGAGTTCAAGGTTCGAGAGTCTCCCCTGACGGAGCTGATACAGTCCTCCTTGCACATCAGGGCTATATACAACATCTTCGTGGTGATACTCCTTGTGCTGTTCTGCGACACCGTCATCTACGACCTCGTCGAGAGAGGAAAGCAAGTAAACATTACCTATACTTATACTCATTTCTTTCGATTCGTAAGCAACGAATTTCTTGCAAAGAATGTATTTCTACCAAACTCATAGATCTTAAATAATTGTTCATAAGTGCAATAGAGTGTAATTTGGTGTTAGTTTCCATCTTTGCGGTTTGCCATTTCGGTCTTATATCTTGATAGGTAATTATGATCCTGAAGGACTTAGTAGGAGGTTTTGTTTTTAACACAATACTCAGAGTCATTTAATAGTAACGTAACCCTATTCTAAGCAATTTTTCGGAACAAAATCGTTACAAAATCTCACTGAGTGCGGTAGTTAGTTTAACTCGATGATAATAACAAAATTAACATAAGATTAAGATAATTATAGATAAAAATATTTCTCACAGTTCAAATAATTAATTTGATATTACCTATCACCTTGGACTAACCCCCACACTATTATCATTATCACAATATAAACGTAAGTACAGTGACCCTAGAAATAATTCATACAGTTTGAAAAGTGTTTTCAATGGAAATTATTGTTAAGGGTGTTGTTAAAAGTTTTAAACTTCTAACTAGCTTCAATGGTATTTAATAACAAGAATCGATATATTCATCAACTTTTGTTAGTGACTGTAATAGATATGAATATAAAAAATATTCTCACAGTACCTAATGATGAAACAAACTTCAGAATTACAAAGTTCTATAGAAAACTGCGTAAATGATACGGAAGTTATTTAACAAGAAAAAGAAACTAAGTTTGTCATATCTTTCACTGTATGTTCCTTCAGTTAAATATATTCGGTTTGGTATTCCACACACATTCGACATTGCTTCCAAAAGTCGTAAGATACGTTGCAGTGGATATGTCGCCATTCGGCACGCCGTTCGCAAGCACTCCCTGTAATTAACTCCGGGATGTTACTCGTTTAAATTCCAGATGCCAGATTACAGACTTTTATCTCCCAGCTTGGCAGAGACTAAATACTGCAATTTTCACTCGCGTTGCTTTAATTATGCAAAATATTTCGTGCTGCGAAAAAATGTGGAACAAGAAACGTAGTATTTTTTGTTACCGTCGACGCCAAATTACGCCATTTTTTACGGCGTTAACATGCAAAAGTTTCGTTTGTACTTCATAATAATGTAAACTTGGGCATATTTTGATGGACTCGACTGTTTTTGTGTAATGCTGTTGTTTCAGAATTTACTTAATTGAGCCTTTTTTGCAGGATAAATATTGGACTCGGGGTTATTGCAGCGGGATTCGGTGACATCAGGAGAGGAATGAAATTGTTGCTGTACGACTTTTGTGTTGCTATGGCTTTTTATCCGCTGCTCGTAGCATATTCTTGGGTCGGAAAAGTTACCAAGAAATATCCAGGTACGTTATTATAATTAAATTACACAACGTCGCGCCTATTATCCTCGAAGGGGTAGGCAAAAGTGCACCCCAGCATTTCTTGGCCCGACCCGGCAATCGCACTTGCAATCACGCGACCAATGAGGCAGGCAAATATATTTACAAACTCAATCAGTACTCTAGGTACTTGAGTTCATACTTACCTACTAAATGGAACGACATTTTGTTTATAACTTTTGACTAATATTTTTGATAACAGTTCGTAAAAAATTACATTAGATTAGAAGAATTAGAAAATTATCATCATTAGTTTAATGTACTGATTGTACTTGTCCCTAACGACAAAGAACTTGATAAACAAACTGGTCAAGTTCACTCGAATTTGTACAACGTTTACACGAAAAGTGATTCACAACAGTTTCCGTTTGTTATCATAATATTACGTAAAATATTACATCCTATTTTTTACACTGCGCTTAACTAATTATTGTCACAAAATGAGTATATGAATATTTATCATTCCTATTGAACCAACGAAACCTTATAAACATTTTTTTTTTTGTTGGAATCTTAGTTTTGAATACACATTAACGGCTGGTCTCTGTCTATTTGAGCTTTAATAAAATTCAATTTGTTAAGTGATTACTTTTTCTTCAATCTTTAGCCGATTGTTCCGAGCGTCAAAAACAAAAAGATTATCTTTTGACAAAATAAGCTGACATTAGGAAGGTAAATGCGGCTATTTATATAATTTAAAGCCATGGATAGAATAGCAGCGAGTGGCCCCCGTGTCCTCACAGTAAGTGGAAGTCTTTTGTTGCAAGCGGCAGGCGGCCGGAGGCCGGAGGCCGGCCCTCTCTCGCGGCGCCCTCCAATTAGTCACTTGGGTGGCCATAACCGTGCACCCGGAATGACTAGTTTTTATATTGTTGTGCACTTTTCACACTGCCTTGCTTTACATTTTTGTAACAAATTGTATCATTCCATTTCCCTATACATAGAACGTTTCGTTTAAAGGGCATTTCTGCTAAATTGGTTTGGGAGATAAAGCCCCTGCACGCTACAGTCTCGGTAACTTGTAATCAAGTTAGCAAGCAATGTTGTCGAGTGGTCGAGCGTTGGTTTCACTACTATTCCCCAAGTATTTTTATTAAATAAGAAATAAACAATTTGCAATTCATTTTAAAAAGCTGTCCTATGTTGCAACCTTCGGAACATCACTTAATGAGTTTAACAGCTGTACCATCGAAATTAAAAAGATCGAAGTGTACCTACTTAGCTGTACGACTGCGTACGTTCAAGGACTATATTATCAAAGAACCCTCATCTCAATAATAGCAAGCATCTGCGATAAAATCTCAAAGGTCCCGACGAAAGTACCTCAGATACAGATATTAAAAACGTTCTATTCTAAAAGCCGTTCGCTTTGAATGGGGTCCTTTCTCATTATATTGTGTTTAACAAGGAACATCTGATGTCTACGTCTTAGGTTCCTGGTACACGCACTCTAATAAAGTAATATCGAGATGGATGTGCGCTGTTTCGGTCTTCTAATATTCTTAGGCATTTGCAGAATACTTGAATTTTCGTATGATAGTCATAAAAGACATAATACTTAAAGAATTGTACCTTTTTTCCTTTCAATAAAAATAATAATCTAATATCACATCGCAATACCTAGTGAAAGTTTTCTGATACACCTTTTCACCATTTGATTTACGAGTTACCATTAGTTATTTACACGGTCCTTAGTTTTATGTACACTATATCCCCGATACGAATCGAATCTTTCCATTGCAATTTCTCTAGTGAATACATGGCTTAAGTTGGTGCCCTCCAATTTGCCGCATCGCAGATTCTTATACAGAACCATATATCTAGCTGCGACCAGCCCCCGCCACCTCGCTGTATCGAACTATTCCCAATGAGGCCTTGTTATGGACACATTTCCTATGTTTCCGATTATGTAACTAGATTTGACATGACAGTTTTTTTTATAAGTGTGAAGGAAGTATGCAAACTTAGTTTAGATTCTCATTTAGATTATTATTGTGTCAGATCAGGTTTTGTTTTAATTGAATTAAGATTACTCACTGTACATTATGTAACGTTAATATAGCAAACAATAAATATTATGTCTAACATTTCAAAGAATATCAGAATTCTATTTAGATAGAAAGTACATTTGTACTACAAATAATATGGAAGTTCATTTATATGTTAAAATTTATTAAATAATTTCTGTTAGGATAAAAAACGAAACATAGATGTAATGTCTAAATATTTATTTAGGTAAATACGCGAGTGACGCCATGTGATTTTATACTAGGAGTAAATAACGATGAAGCCGGAGCCGGAGAGCAAATGTTTCGAAATATTGACTCGACGACAAACTTTAATAATATTTCACCAAGTTTTAATTAGGTACCTTGTCCTTTGTTGGTTTGGACCGATGAGAAAACAATTTTAAAATCATTTCTAATTTAAACTTTTTATCGGGTTCTCATCTGGGTTTAATCACACGAATTATGTTGGCATACACTGCTACTACCATACTTAATTTTTTTCCAGAAAAGTATTTTCGTACATAATATAACGTCATCTTAGTCATCGAAGGAGTAAGCCAAGTTGGGCATTTACAAAATTACAATGTAATTATCGACATTTCACTAGTTAGCTTATAGGTCTTATGTAATAAAAGTGAGCCTATTGCCGTATCCCGTCCCTATACAACGGAGAAATTTTGAAAATTCCCTAATAATGATTTATTATTTTCTTAGACAATAATAAATAATTTGTTGCAGTATTACGACCAACAGTGGTGATGCTGGGTATACTCGGTGTGATTGCCGTGGTGATGGCCGTCGCCGTAGTACCCATCGTTGAGCTGGGTAGGAAACATCTGGAGCTCGGCTCTTCCATCGCTGTCACCTGCGAAATGGTAAGTTGGTGATAGTTTCTGAGTGTTATAATAATAATTAATTAAAGACTATAGCCGAACCAAGAATAAAATACAGACTCTTGCTATGTAGTTGTTAAATTACTTTATTTACTGAGTGGCCCGTTTTTTCATTGTAGGAAATTATATCACTAACTGGTATTACCACCGGTATTATAAATAGATACTACTATATATAATATATACATATAATAATACTAAATGCATCCATGACCTACCCTTCTAACTGCGGGTAAGCCTGCCGGGTTACCGGGGCTCTAGTTCAAAGAGCAGTAGTAGGAACAGGGTGATAGTCAGTAAGAGTCTGATTTCGGCTTACCCAAGGCAGGAGCAAGGAAGTCATTAGATGATTAGACTAGAAATTAATACACTTATCTACTAGAGAACTACTGCCATCTGTCTATCAACTTCAGATAACAACAAACATACCTCAGATTGCCCTGTAAGCTGTACGAACATACAAACTACGTGTGTCACTAGAGAGTTTAACCAAAGACAGTTGACAAACATGCAGTGTTATATATGTAGTGGCAACGTGCTTGCCCCGCTTGGCACAGTTTCCTGAAGTAGGGCGTTATTCAATGAACGTTCCATTAACTATATTTGAAACATAAACATGTCGCCATTATGAGAGCTTGTGGCTGGCAACCACTCTTAAGTTTAAACTGCGCTTGTAGGCATTCAGATTTTATCGTACTTTTTCTAAACGCAAGTACGAGTAATGTAATTTATTTTTATTACAATCTTACTGCGCTGTACATTGACTGACTAAAGGAATTTGAATTAGGTACTTTTGACTTTTGCGCATAGTTTTATAATAAATAAGGAAATGAAATAGAAATTGGTGTTAACACAACAACCAACTAATGTCATTAAACGTGGAATGATTAATAGTCGTTCAACCATATCTGATCAAGATCATGTTGAGTTTGTATGTAGGTAATATTGAAAGTAAGTAAAACATAAAAGGCATTCCCACACAAAGTAGGAGAAGGACCTGCCTCCATACATATAATGGCGTGCGGCGGTATCTGCGCCAATACGTCTGATTATTGCAATATCCCTAAGGGCCCGACCGTTTGAAGCGATCTTTGAAAAGACCCTTTCTCAATATCTAATGGATACCTATTTTTAAAACCGCTATAAAAGAGTTGAGTCTTTAATAACGACATCTCTAGTGTATTGCTTCTTTACTCCAGTGATTTTCAGTAACGAAATCTTTTTAAAGAATGAGAACAATACCGTTTTATACTAATAAGAAAACTAAAATCTATGTAAGTGCCGTTTTAAGAGAATTGGACTTGTAAAGAATTGTTTCAATAATGTTAATGTACATAAAATTTATGTCTTAAGCAATCCTGCAATTAAGCTACATATCGTTTCATAATATACAAACATGACGGGGCTTACAAAAAGCGAAGCAATTTCCATAATATATAAGCAAGGTGAGGCGGGTGTCAGCGCCGTGTCATCGGGATCAGAAGACACGTCAATCTGGTCACAATAATGAACAGTTCGTTAGTGATATCACAGCGGGTGGCTGCCGCGCCACTGATTCATCTACATTACAAAAGGAAACTTCCAGGCGGACGCCAAACAAAGCGAACTCTGTAATACACAAACACCAACTTTCCCCTCTCCTATGTACATTATATTGTACGTATGTGTCGTAAATCCTTATTGGAGTAATTTGCAACAATAACTCGGTCCCCAACTTTTATTAGTTACATGGACTTCGGTACACGGACTAATTGTTTGAACAGATACGTTTATATTGTTATACTGTTCCTATAACCGAAAATAGAGTTTAGAATACACCTAACATCATATTATTACTTCATTATTTCTCTCATACATTTCTCAGTTTTCAACTCCACGCGTAAAAACAAGATTGAAAAGCTAAAAATATAATAAAGTTGAGAATCTCTAGAGAATTTCTCGTAACCATTATCGACTGGAAACTTTCACACCGCGGGTTAATTAAGCTATAACTCATATTGTTTAAAATTTGTGAAATAATACGGCTGAAAATAAGTTGTAACATTATAAAGAGCGATGTTAGCTGAACGGGTACAAGAGCGTCGAAAGTGAAACGTTTCATAAATCACCTGCGTTGGACCCTTGTCAGGCTGCGTGGCCAGAGCCAGTAAATAACAGGATCGCCGTATGCCGCTGACGAGGCATTATGTAGCCCTGCGTAGCCGCCTACGAACCTTCGTAGCTCGTAGCCCGCAGACCGTAACCCGTAGCCCGTAGCGCCGCCCCAAGTCCCATGCCTCAAGTTCACCGTACCCGACACCATTTTGTTAATTAAAATACAAACATGGTAATATATCTTAATATAGCATTTCTTAAATGAAGATTTATTACCAAGGACATTTGTTTTGTCTAAAGTTAAGTCTTTGAACCACTATTTTACTACCTATTTATTTATTAATGCCTAAGTATATACATTACTACAGTGAAGTGATAATTATTAGTGTTTATTATTCGAAGTCAGTTGAAAATACCATGAATGTACGGTGGCATACAGTCCATTGAAAGTGTAGCAAGTCCCACACAACGATGTCGATCAAAGTAACACGGCGACCGAGCAACTTAGTTTGTATCGTTTTGTGTAACAACTCCACAAGAGTACAAACAACTTTAGTGACGTCACTAACTCACCAAGCTACACTGGGAGTGCTGCTACCAGAAATTCAAGGCTCCTAACTATAACACAGCAACTTCATAAACTGGCAGCAAGTTTCGTTACTCCAACATTGTTCCTCCCCCAATTTTCTACAACGTTACTAAAATATGGTGTAAAATATTACGCCAATTATTCAATATCAACAAAACTGAACAGCTACCAAGTTTTGATTAATCGCTGGGAGAAACACCTTGCAATGTTTTAGCAAAAGAATTTAATTAAGATTGTAATTTACTGTGCCGTTATATTAAATGTGAAGAGTAAGTACGAGTCACGAGATTTGTAAGTTTACCAGACTGTGAACACACTGGTCTATATCCAAAGGTACTAGGATTACTGACTACTTGGCAGACTGCTAATGGATTACTGTAACTATTTTAACAGAACACTTGTGGTTGATGTTAAACAGTATAGATCTGTATCGAATCTCCGAGTAAAGGATTTACGAAATACTAAATGGCTTGTTTGATTATGAATACATACTTCACTGATTAGTATTTAGTATTTCGCTGACGTAATGCTGACGTAGTATGTCTAGTAGATGTGGTATAATAAAAATAATGTTGTCGTCAGACGAAATAAAGACTATTATTCTATGTTCACGTTTACAGAAACAATACTTTAACAAAATTAACATAAACTTTGATTGTTCCAGTTCCGCTACATGATGAAGCTAGTGTCAGTATCTGTGGCTTGCGGGCCGCGGTGTCTGAGCGGGGGCCTGCCGCTGCCGACCTTCAAACACTACGTATACTTCATGTTCGCGCCAACTCTCCTCTACAGAGATCAATATCCCAGGTAGATTAACTGCACGTTACTTGCAGAAACACTCCACGTCTCACTAATATCCTGAGTAAGGCAAAGGCGAGATGTTTGACTGAATCCAATTATAGCCATTGAAGCTTACACTTGCTTATAGAGAAGGGAAGCCATTGAGTTTATTGTATGGTTAATAAAGAGAAGTTTATACAATTATCAAAAGAAAATCATACATTCAAATCTGTTACAAAAGACAGAACATTAGACAAATAAGTATTTACATTGATGGTGAGAATTCGAGGACGTCTCCAGTTTAAACTAAAATAGACATCTACCAGTAACTTTGATGAATCTATTTTAGTACAAAGTTTGTATAGTTGCTAACTATTCGAGCACAATAAAGCAAATAATTCGTATTGCCCTAGTAACTAGGGGCTAGACAACAAACTAACTCAAATATCGGCGGAATAATGTATCGCATTCAGAATACGTGATGATGCCTAATTAAAGCCGCAAATCCACAACACTTTGATATGTTCATATTGGAGCGGGGCTGTCACGATACCTGTCCTATACACTCGTGAGATGGTAATTCCACATAGTTCAGTCGGCGGCGGTATTTGATTTGGTATTTGCGGCTGTAAATCGCTCGATCGTCGCTTCCCCGCTAGTATTCATACCTAGTTGTCATTACCACCGCATCCCTGCTTTCACGATGAAATTCATACCCTGCTGTCATTAAGCGCGTGAAGCGAACCGTCGCGTCGTATTCACTTTATTTACAAACATATAGCAACGTGTGTGTAAGGTGAAACATTTATCCTTTGCGTGTTAATGAATCATTATTTATCAGAGGAGCGTTTATTAAACCTCAAAATATAAATAGACTTTTACATGCATGTAATTTTGCACGAATATATTATGTAATTTATTGCGTGTCAGAAAATGTAACACGTAGGAAACTCGAGCACTATAATATTACAGTCATGTGGTCGAAGAAATGTCAAGGGTTTTGGGTTCGATCTCAGATACACTTTTTTGTAATTTACATTATTGTGTAATTACGCATTACACACTAGTATGTAATTAGACTAGCAGATATTTAACCGACTTCTTTATACTTCACGCCGTAAATTTAGTGGAACGGAGAACGTAGATGGAGAGGTGTAATCAGGTGTAGTGAACTGATTAAATTGTATGTTTTACAAAAACAGAACAAAGAAGATAAGATGGGGTCTGGTGGTGTTCCATTTCCTGGAAGTAGCCGCGATTATATTCTACAATTGTTTTCTCTGGGAGAGATTCATCATGCCCTACTGGTCTGACTACGGGAAGGAGAAAACGGTGCGTTAATCCCTCTTTTAATTACACTTTGCTTTTTATGGGATGGTGCACGATAATTTATACCTCGTGTTACCGTTTTTAATGGATTAAAAAGTCATTAGTTAAATATTATGGGAAGAAAATGCAAATATGTATTGATTATTATCTGAGAGAGCCGGTAAATGAACAATAGGTACTGTTCACTTTGTGTACAGAATGACTAGAAAAAGTATTGTTGTAATAGTGAAACTAAGTTCCTCCTATTCACTTCAATCTTCAATTAGATATTTAGATTTAATATTTGTACCGATATTGATTTAATTGTTTTAGAAAGTACATTTTATATACTTACATACCTATCTAAGCGCCTGTTACAATCACTTTGTTTATAGTATCCATCTCTGTTTTGCTTTCTAGGTGGAAGCAGGCACGGTAGTCCGAGGTATGTTTGCGTGTGTGCTGCCGGGCGTCATATCCTTCTTATGTGGGTTCTACTGTATACTGCATGCCTGGCTCAACGCCTGGTCCGAGATGCTCAAGTTTGGAGACCGGCTGTTCTATGAGGTAGGTGGACCTTTTCAGTACCCACTCTTGAAGATTTAATGAATAGGTGTCTATGCCAGCATTTGTAAACGTAATTTGAAAACTTTAATATGAATTAGGTAAAGATTTATGATGCTCTATAATATCAATCTTGTATAAGAACAAGCGAAAGCGTAGCATCCTAATACGCTACCTATACCGCAGGTATCATGTAGCATCCGGAGTTACGGACTACCTACCGGGTTTATCGGGGCTTCGGTTCGAAGGACAGGAATAGGAACAAGGTGGTTTTTAGTCAGTAAGAGTCTTGCCTTCCGTCTCGCCTCACCTAAGGTGAGAGCAGTCATTGGATACCCCCCCCCCCTCAAAAAAAAAAGGTATCATGTAGTAAAATGGCTAGACTATAAAAAACCATTATAGGTTGGTGAGTTCATCTCGAGTTGTCCTTTGTTACAAAAATACTCATACTTAGGTACGTTACAGTGCCCATCATAGTCATAGTACCCTTATTTTAGCCCAAAGTGTACCAAGTAAATGTTAATAGCGGGACCATAACGTCACTAGGTAATAGCTAGGTAACCTGAGTAGTTGTATGATATGAAGTGAGTGCCCCTAAGTACCTTCCCAACAGACCGCTGGCACTCAAGCTTGTCAAGTAATGTAGGTGCCTAATGTTAATAAAGACTGAGTAATAAACAGTGCCTCATTGACTGCCTCGTTGGCCGAGTGGTTGCAAGTGCGACTGCCGGGCAAGGGGTCTCGGGTTCGATTCCCAGGTCGGGCAAAGTTTTACTGGGCTTTTTCGGTTTCTTGAAAATTTCTCAGTTGTAGCACGGAGTCTGGAAATATGCCCGGTAAATGGCAATAGGCTCACCACCTATTACATTTATGTTGTAAGTCCCATGACTTACAACATAAATTGTGAAATGTGGGTGTACATTGGCATTATGTGCCATAATGTGCACCTCTGCCTACCCCTTTAAAAGGGATCAAAAGGCGTGACGTTACGATTACGATAATAAACAGTGTTACTCCACCAGGAGTAGCAATAGTGTACCATGTTCCTTATGTCTTATTTTGTTGTCCTTTTTTACATGCCCATTAAATAAACCTGTGTTTGTAAACCTAAAGTAGGCATTCACAACATAATAGAAAAGTTTAGTCAGATCCATTTAGGCAATTAAAATTTGTTTTGTTAGAAAAGTGACCTGATTATCCTCTTTTATATTATTATTACTGCATGGTTGGCGCGGTGGCTGGGCAACTGCCTGCCGTATAACGTATAGCGGGTTCGATTCCCGCGCGGAGCAACTCTTTGTGTGATCTCCAAATTGTTGATTCGAGTCTGGGTTTTATGTGTATGTGAACTTGTATGTTTGCAAACGCACCCACGACGCAGGATGAATTCCTAGTGTGGAGAACGTTCTTTTAATAATGGATAAAAAAATCCTCGTGCATTGATGTTGGCTTATTAATTGCTGCGTCTACAGAGCGAAAGGTGCTATGTTCTAGCCTCCTCAATTTGACAAAATCACTATTTCACATTGAGAAGAGACCGTTTCAGTACTAAACATTCCTACGCTCATTAGACCGTCGAATGTTTTCGAATGCCAAAATTCTCAATAATAGCACGATGTTTGGAATTGTGCTCGTTGTTTAACTGCGCTTGCTTCCTATTCCACCACTAATTAGATAACTGGCGAAACTGTACGGAGAATATCAGATGTTGTTTAAAAACCTAAAACAGTTCCATGTTTGTTTTCATTCAATGAACGGAACCATGATAATATTGACAGAAACTCTTTACCAAGTTGTGTTTAGTGTCTGTAAATGCAACCGAAACCAAGAATTTAAACTACACAATTTCCGTAAATAATTAAAATTTGCTCTACGCTGTGAAGGAAATATAAATCTATACCTTATTGAACCTTTAAAGTTTATTTATTCTTAATCGTCGATATAGTTATCGGCTTACTCACGCAACTGTTTGACAAGGAACTCGACTACTTTCAAGCCAAGCTAGAGACTCAAATTCAAGAACAGCATTCCGTGACATACGACGCGGTGACAGTCGCAATGCTACGCCATAATTATTAATTTAGTATGTCTCACCTCACGAAACTTATGTATTTGCAGGACTGGTGGACAACTTCCCAGTTCGCCCTGTACTATCGTCGTTGGAACCGAGTCGTGCACTCCTGGCTCCGAGACCACATCTACATTCCTCTGGCCCCACGAGCTGGACGTCCTCTAGCCACATACATCGTATTCTTGGTAAGAAGTGACTATAATACCTGAAAAACCGGGCACCATTCCAAAATATACCTAATTAGGAACGTAGCACGTTTCATTATTAATTGAACGTGACGATAATACCTAAATGTTTTGCGTTTATGGATGAATAGTACAGCATAGATAAGGACAAACATACGCCATTTGGTAAGAACATCGTTTATCAAACTAATTGATATAAGATGTTGATCCGGTGCTAGTAATTCATGTCTAATTGAACGCCGACCTACATGAACTGTTAATTAGATATTAACGAGGTCAACAGCCGAGCACACTCCACCTACTTAGACAATTGACAATAACTATTGTTGACTGGACTGGAAACAAAAACTGCACAACAATAAACTAGGTGTACATTGTAATAACTGATTGTCAGTTTTGATAGCAATAAAACCCGATTCAGAACTTAAATATTAAAGGAATAAGGTACCTAATCAGTTTAAATAACAAAAGATAGGACGAATGCTTTTTCTTTAGCGGTCAAAAGATAAACAAAGATCCTGTGATTCGCGTCAGGGGCAAAGGGCCGTGCATGTGACAAGATAAGAGGCTCCCCACTGGAAGATCGGTGCTGTCTTCCCATTATATCTGGCTCTCGTGAACAATGCGTAAACATTGTTATCTTGCAAATTAAAAAGGTATCTTCGATGCACTATGGAATTAGCATACTTATATGCCTAGGAACTTACCTACAAATTGCTACCTATGTAAGGATTGCTACCTATACCCATTTGTCCTTCAATATATGTAGGTACTGTTGGGTACCTAATTATTAGATCCAATTTAAGTTTATTAGTCTAATTTGCTCTTAAATACCACATGCAATTTTAAGATATTGGCCATTCTCAATCGATGTTGTTTTCTGTTGGTATCTTGCCATGAGTTAATCCAGCTAACTTTGTTTGATTCACAGGTTTCAGCCATAGCCCACGAGGTGATCCTAGCGTTGTCTTTCGGCTTCTTCTACCCAGTGCTGCTGGTGGAATTTGGTTTAATCGGCGTCGTGATGGTGCCGCTCACAGCAAAGAGTGGCCAGCTCTTCCCTAACGCATTCAATTTGATCATGTGGCTCGCATTCTTCATAGGAAACGGTAATTATAATAACTACGTAATTAGCAACTAGCTATTTATGTTATAACGTCAAACTAATGTGGTTTTAAAAGGAAGGATACGTATGTAGGAAATTAGGAATCTATTTCCCGAATCAGTACAATCGTATACCGCAAATCAAACATTTAACGATTTTTTTGTTGATTCTAGAAAAGAATTAATGTAATATCTACCTACGTTATCTATCTATCTACATCTAGGTATTTGATGATTACAAAGAGGACCATCTAAAACCTACATTCTAGGTACACAATAGCCTCGTTTAGTTTCAAATCGTTTTATTATTGGACGCGGAATGAATGCACTAACAACAATAGCTAACTGTTGAGATGGTGCTCTATTCTATGACTATGATAACTCTATCGAAGCGTTCGCACTGCGTGTTAGTTGCATAAGGATTTTCAAAAAAGGAAAGCAATTTGATTTTCTATATTTTAATTATGATGACTACCTACCTATATAGTTATTAATTACTAATACGACAAAGACATACGCAGTTTAACAATATACTGTTATATTAAACGTAGGTAGGTACTAACCTACCTACCTACCTACCTACCTACCTACGGTTACGGGTCTATAATACAAATCATACAATAGGTAGGTACTTCGAGGAATTGGTACCTAATATTTACGTAACTGAACTGCCAATCAAAGAAACAAGTATAAACTGAGAAGTTTACCTACTAAACAACCTGTCTACCTATATTTCACTTTACGAATCTGTTCAAATAAGATAACTGGAAACTGGCGTTTAATTTCCGTAATCGGTTTATTTTGTTCATAAACAGAAAATGGAACTTGAATTTAAATTTAATATTAGTAGGTGTTGTTTACGAATAATAAATCTGTATAATTGAAAAGCTGAAATAGGTTCACCCCCTATTACACAGGAGAGAAGACTTATAGGTTATATTGTCTTTTAAATTGGGGGGAAGAAATAGACGGTGGTTTTACATTGAATTTTATATACAAAATATTACTACAATTTAATCTTTACAAAGATCGAGCCCAGTAGTTTGTTGTGAGAAAGGCCAGTGTACAACAGTTGACGCAGAAGCTGGGCTGACGCGGGTTCGATTCCCGCACAGAACTTTATGTCATCTACAGATTGTTTATCAGTCTGGGTGTAATGTGTTTGTGAAATTGTTTGTAAACACTAACACCACACGACACAAGATAAAGGTAGGGCACCGTTATTTTTTAGAAAAGACAAATAAAGAGAAAGAAATAGGTGTATAAATAATATCATCATCGGTGATAGGGATAACCTCTGCGTATCTTTTCGGAGAATAAAGAAAAAATATAGTCAAGGAGTTAATTTTAATACTTACCTACATTACGTTTTAGGAATCCTGTGGAGTTTGTATCCGATGGAATACTTCGCCCGGCGGAATTGTCCGGTGCTGGAGACGGACAGCTACTTCATTCCAAAGTCGTGGTCCTGCCCAGAAGTCATCCTGAAACCTAACTGGACATTCCAGAACCCGTTACGGATATTTACAACATAAGACTAGAATTTACAAGGAACTAATAGTGAATTTATTGTTATACTTATACATACATACTTAACTTTTACTTTTATAAAAAAAAAATATTAATTTTACCTGCTTTGTCTTCTGCGTGTTTTTTATTTATTTACGCCTCTGAAAAAAAACAGTAACACGAGTCGGACACTGTTAACCGATTCATAGCGAAAGATTCTTCAACAGTTTTCTTTCGGCAGTTAATGCTTTAAAATGGGATAATAAGGAAGGATTGTTAAAGAAAAATATTGAATAATATGTTTTTGAAATCATTTATTGAATATAAAAAATATTTAAATTTAAAATACAATAAAATTCGACATATCGTACTCAAGTAAATAATTGTTTGAAGATTATCAGAAACATTTTGTAACTAGAATATTTATTATTTTTTTTTTTACTATTTAAATGTACAGAAACATATTAACCTATGGATAATAAAATAAATTCTATGGCCGCGTATTAACTAAAATAACATTAAACCAAAATATCTTAATCTCATGAATTTAACTCTACACTTGCTAACATCGAGTATGTTTCATTGTTTACAACTAAATACGTAATACATTTATACTATGGAAACGAGTGTAGTCGGGCGAAACGGGAATGTACCTATTGAAGTTACATCGTAATACATATCATCACATTAAAGGAGGGAATCTAAAATAGTATTCAATTGACTTAAATAAAAGATTTCATATTTATATAAATATTGTATATAGGAAAAATATTACGAACAATTACCTTCAGCTACTCACTGTATACCTGCCATATTTCCATAGAGAAGCACCGTGTTAGCAGCGACACACGGCACACCAGTCTGTTAGTTACACTCCTATCAAACCACATTGGCATTACTTCACAGCCCTTACTGACTAATACAAGCACTACAAATAACGATATTACACTTAACATAACATATATCTAATCAATTGATGGAACACTTACATTACGAAATCATATAAAATTATTGCAACTACATTTCAAAATGGTGCCAATCGTGTACTTTAGTAAAATACCTAAAACAACTAATATGTGAGACACGTAAAGCTAAACACTTTAGATCAAAAGGTAACAATAATCGACAAAGTCCTAATATGTGCAGAATCAGACTTTAAGTAACAATTATGTTAATGTTTGTATATTTTGTTTAAAAATTTTCCTACTAAATGCACGGCAGTTGGGGACTTTGCGTATATGTATTAACAATCTGATAGATCTTTATATTAAACGGCGGGAGTGCGATCCAATTCCTTGAATAACGACGACGACATTCTGCAAGAGATAAAATAAACAAATATGAATACACAAACAAATATTAACTACATCATTTATCTGTGTATGTGCACACAGTTGACATTCAGATACCACATTATTACTCATTAGTAATAAACCTACAATAAATAATTTGATATTTATTTTAAAGGTTGTCACATGTGAGAAAAAGTAAGTTCCACAATAGTGCAGCATCAAACTGTACCCAGTCTTTAATTGACCACATTTTGTGACTATAGAAACAAACAACTACAACGCAACTAGCTAAAGGATGGTACACATTAGTACATGTAAGTACAAATATACCTACCTTCACATAACTATATGATGATCAGTTCAGTATTAAATAAAGTGCATACTTGCTCTATTAAATTACTCTGACACAGACAGAACATTGTAACATAACAGATAAATAACTCACTTGCTTATCATGTGCTGATATATGTAGCAGGGTATGATTGTGATGTTTACCACCGACGGGCTGGCTTCAATCACTCTAGATATTTCCTTATCTTTCATGCCCACTACATTTACAGTGTTGATCTCCAACAACTGGTGATCAGTCAACAAGCCATTGCGGGCTGCGGATGAGTCCTTCACGAGGCCAACTATCCTGCCATCTTTGAACTGGAAGCCAACATGGCCCAGAGAATCCTTGTGAAGAGTTATTGTCCTCTCAAATGGTCTGAAAAATACAAACAGATATTTAAATTGTCCAATTTGACAACAAAACATGAATAGGGTAAAAATAAATCAGAGTAAATTATATAAAAAGAAATGTGGGTAATTCAACTCACCTATCACGAACAGCCATCGAGATTCCATTAGCAGGAGACTTCTTAAGTATTGCGTGACATTGGTCCATTGTCATTCCAGCTAGTGCTATGTTATTGATCTCCAATATTTGGTCTCCAAATCTGAGCCCAGCCATAGCAGCGGGACTGTTGGCAGCAACATAGCACACAAATATTCCATTGTTGACAGAGTGCAGCCTCAAACCACACTTTCCATCTTTGTCTTTACACAATACAACTGGTCGTATAGCTCCAGTAACCGTAGCCTTAGCTAAAGTCGTTGATTGAGACGACAAAGGTGCTATCAGGTTACTCACAGTTCCGCGTGGCTGAACCTGTTGATGTTGAAAAAGTTTACAAACTGGTATTCTTTCAGTCATTGCACAACAAAATGGCTATTTCAACTTTTTATTTTATTGCAGTGATAGACATAGTAAGCTAAAACATAATAGAGTAGGTATGCCAGTGAGTATCCTGTTATGTCTACATAATTAATTACCTACTACACAAGGTTAGTGAGTAATTTTAGGAAAGTTGCGAAATGTTTTTTACACTTGAAACACAATCACCACATTTTAACATTTATAAAAAAAAATAGAACTTACAGTTTGGACTTGATATTCAGGCATATTCAGAGCAATAACATCACTAGACAATTCAAGGCCCATATAGTCTCCCAGTGCTGGGTAAACATGAGCTGAAGGGGCGCTGGGCATAGGGGCGGAAGGTGGCAGGCTGTACGAAGGTGGTGCCGCATGGTGCTGGGCCATTTGAGCCCTAGCCATGCTATCCACCTTCATATCTTCCAAAGACGGATACAAAGACATCCTGAATATCTAAAATAACAATTTAAATTCACAAAACTTAGTACGATAAACCAACGTCTGCGACTCTAACACTAACACACTGTATGACTAATTGGAAACACAATGAATCATAACAAAAACCCAATTCAAAAGTCCCAATGAAATTGATAAATGAATATGAATGAAATAGAATTAGAGATGTATCATACTCATAAAATTTTTGACATATATTCAAGTGGAAAATTATATTTCATTAATCGTTTTAACCGATTTTAATAATTTAAACCTCAAAAAACATACAAATATTTGAGTTTAAAATTATAATGCTGAATTATTTATTATTACTTTTTATAAAAATTGATATTCATTTCATTTACATAAGTGAATGATGAAATCAAATAATGGAAAGTCCATCTAGTTTTGTTCTTTATTTTATAATTAGTATTTATAAGAATCAGAATCAGAAAATAGATAATTATTCTACAATTTTCAGTCAAAATTTAAAATAAAATATTTTACCGTAACTGTATATTTACGGTTAATTTTAGGCGATTATTTCGTTCCTTCACTATTTAATGACAGCTGTCACTCTAATCGAAGTGAAAACGTCAATGTTGTCAGTGTCACTTAATAATCAATTTAGATTGTCAAAAATCTATGATTCGATGGTGTGTTATGTATTGTATTTTGTATTAATGAAATGGTTATACTTAATTATTAGTATTAAATAAGTGACAAATGAAATAATTTACATATAAATTATATCCTTAAAGTTTTTAGATTATGGAAGTAGCAGCTAGTAAACGAACACAAAGGTAAAGGTTTAAATTAGTGTCCTTGCCAAATGAAAACATTGTTTACATCTTGATGAAAAATAATTGTACAATTAATTATCTAAACCTCTACTCGTTTATTAATCATTACCTAAACCTATTTCAGTCGGTGCCGGGAATGGGAACGGGCTAGACGTAACAAATTTAACGACGCAATAAATAAACTTGGAGAAATTGTCAAAGCCATACAGAAAAGTAATAATCCAGAGGATTGTGAAGATGTACAGTATCCGAAGGTTGAAATAGTTCAGAAGGCCATAATATACTTGAATAATTTTGTCCAGGAGAAAACACAATGGAGTAAGTTTAGTTTGTATCTCGAAAATCTTCCAGATTCCAAATAGTGTAAGTTAACTAGATTAAAGTAGTATTTTGGACTTGAGATACTCTGTCATTTTATTCCAGTAAGAAATAAATCACTTTGGGTATGGAATTAGGCTTGATTGATAACATCATTCAATAAAATCTTTACTTACACATCACATGTATCAGGAATTATTGTTTGAAACTGATTAAATAATGTTTATTGATTACAGAAGCAGAAATATTAGCCCTACAAGTACAGCTAGACACTGCAAAAAGTAAGAATTCACAAACAAAAGATGCATCCACTCAAGTTTGCATTAATTTAATAAAGAAACGCAAAGGTGAGTTTCTGTTTCATCCAGTTTTAATGTTCATAAGCAAAAATAGTAATAACTTTCAGATAACTTCACACCATTTTCTTTGAGTTTATAAATAAATCAGCTTTACAAATTTTTTTTTAAAGTAGCCACAAGTAATTTCTCCTGTGTCGTGGGTGCGTTTACAAACATGCAAGTTCACATACACATGACACCCAGACCCGAAACAACAATTTGTAGATCACACAAAGAGTTGCTCCGTGCGAGAATCGCACCCGCACACATTGCGCGGCACCTGGTTGCCCAGCCCCCGCACCAACCGTGCAGTCAAACATTGGTTAATTACCAATTTTCTTGGACACTTTTAATTACAGTCAACTCTTGTTAATTCACATTTGTTCTCGATAATCAAACCTCTCCATACTTCTCTATTTCAGATAGCAAATATGTAAAGCTCTGCAGGTTGAAGAAAGCTAAAAACAAACAAGAAAAGCCACAAATTAAGATATCTCCTCCTGTAGAAACATCAACAAAATTACCAATCCTCCTTCCAAGATCTAATAAAAAAGGTAAGTTATGGTTATTCAGAAAAAATTATGTAGTGTAAGATCTATTATGGTAAAACCAGGTAAATAGAGACAAGAATGGAGTGAACAGATGTTAGACATTTTCCCAATATTTACATCACCCCTCGAATTCTATTCACTCCATTTTACGGTATGTCTATGAAGGGATAGGTGTACACTCTGTATGCAAACCGATTTGTTCCGGTCAGTTTTCTTAACAGTCTAATAGCAAGTGTGGCTTATTGCAGTTTGCTGTTACAGACAATTTCCATATTCTAAGCATTGTTTGCTTTATGACTAAAACAAATTAATATGCAAGTGATAAAGTATTCAGCATATTATGCACTTTCATAGATAAATAATATGATAACAACTACTAGTACCAAGAACACTTTTCTTATTATTGCAGGTCCAGAAAACACGATAGTGGTCCTGCCGGCAGCACCATACATATTCCCTCAGAGACCACTTTTGTTCCCATCCGTACCGCCCGCCATAGTTTTAATAGACCAAAATTTACAAACACTAAATAAAGCAACAGTTCCTATAGTCAATAGAAATAATGGAGATATCACAAAAACCACAATGGTTAATATTCTTCCAATATCAGCATATTCCCGTCCACTTTCAGCTACCAAAAGTAAAAAAAGTAATGTTAAATTAAAAAATGATATTAGCAAAAAGTCTACGAAAAAGATTAAAGCTGTTGGTACTGTAAAAGAAACACCGAAAACTGTGGAAGTAAAAGACAACCCAGTGACTTCCAAGGAAAGTAAAACCACTGAAAGTCCAAGTAATGAAACTAAAAAGAATGATAAATTAGTCTTAAGTAAAGATAAAAAGATCGAAACTAGTAAAGTCTTAACCACAGACCAACAAGCTAAAGCAGACAATATTCAAAAAGACGTAAATACAAATATGGAGAAATCTGATAATAAGACGAATGCTTCTGATAAAGTAAGCAGTAAAACTGGGGACCATGAAATGCCTAACAATGTTGATAAACCAAAGTGTACAGAAACAGTCACTAAAGAAATGCTAACTCCTGCAGTAGCATCAACATCGACAGCAGCAATAACAAATACTAATAATGTACCTAATACAAATGAAACCAACAAACCCAATAAAATATTAAATGAAAAAGAAATTATACCAGAAAGTAAAGAAAGTTCAAAATTGCCAAACATTTTACCTTTGGATACAACATTATGTGATAATGTCGTTGACGGAGGTAACGCTCGCCTTGAACTGGCGGAAGAGTTCCTTGCTACCTCGCCTACAGCCGCGTTTCTTATGTCTTTCCCACTAGTCAGTGGAAATAGAGCAGATAGTCCTGCTGAAGAACATGGTCACAACACGACCCAAACCATCACGAAAGATAACAATCATAAAAGAACTGAATTAGTGCCTCCAGCCGTACCATACTTTGAGAAGCCAAGCAATAACGATATTAAAGTAAAACCAGTAGCCAAACTTCCCGAAACATGTAATACTGCTAATAAACAAAATGAACAACAAAAATGTGTTAATGTAGTGACGAAAGAGTCCAGTAACATAACATCTGTAACTAAAAGCTTTAACGCGGTAACGATGCCAAATGTTTCCAATGAGAACCCATTTTTAAATCTATCCGCGCCTTCTATAATAACAACCAGTTGTACATTAGGAGATACTACCTTTGGTTTAGATTTCGACTGTAATATTAGTAAGTCGATGCCGAGTCAATCCACTGGCTATGCAAGCAGTAACAACTTCTTCTACAAGGGCGACCCATTTAGCAAAAGTGCTATTTATAGCACCAGCAGTATTACTTCTACTCATGAATTTAATGGACTCGGTTTGTACCCATGCGCCATGGAAAAATATACTTCGAAAAATAAACCAGAATTTTCTGGTGTAGACGACAACCTTATGAAGATTGGGTCATCAAGATTGACGTATGATATCGACTTGGGTTGGTCACACAAGGGCTTGGATTTTGTCAACTGTCCTACTACTACGAACACGTTCAATAAGGACACGATATTAACAACTACTGCTGCGCCTTATACGTCATCGTATAATCCGTTTAACCCAGATTTTCATGTTCCGTTAGTGCCAAATTCCAACAAAAAAGATAACTCGAACAAGCCTACCTCATCGTTTGCTGACACAATCACTAGTTTTTACTCTCAACCTGCTAACTTATGGACTGAAGACGCACCCTTCTATACGAACAGCAATATGTCCAAATCTTTAACTTCTAAAAACCAAAATTACACCACATTTGACCCAGTACATACGAACGTAAATGTAAAAATAAATACCAACAAACATTACGAACCGAAAGTGGCTGAAGTTAGTGTGGAAAGTGGCATAAAAACCGGCAATAACGTGGTGACTCAACATATTCCCGAGAAATACACTAAAAAGTCTCCAAGTAAAATGCATATAAACTGGATGACTTCTGAAACAAGATCTGTGCAAAATAATTGCAATCCTATACATCCGCAGACTAAAGAACCTCATAAAGCAACTTACAATCAAATTGATCATCCAGTCAATAAAAAGCAAGATCATAACGAAGGCAATTATTTCCCTATATCGATGCATAACTTTCCACCGCAAGTACCTCAAGATGAGTTTCAAGTGTGGCCTTCTACAAGGCCTTTGGGAACAACAGAGATAAGCATAGATCCACCGCCAATCAATTTACCAACCTTAGTTGGCGATCTAGCCCTAGGTCCACATGATAAGAATAGAAAAGTGGATGCAACTAATCGTGGAATACCACACAGTGACATTCAGAATTGTGGTAATTTTCTGTCGGTCACACAGTTAATGAATCGTTCAACCGATAATATGCATTCCCGGTACCAAATTCCAAATATTGACACTTCGAAGACTGGCAGTGGGAAACAGAATACAAACCACTTCACGAACGACAACAGTCGCAAAACTATGCCACATTTAGAAAATCACATGTCACAACCATGTTACGTGTTTAACGACCCGAAATTAGTAAATACCTATGAAAGCATGACACATAGTCAGTTTGCGCCAACTAAAACAAAGTCCAACAGTAAAACAGAAAAGTCTTCCAAGACTCAAAAGAACAACAACTATTCAACGGAAGCGTTGTTAAGAGGAGCGAACGCAACGCAAAAAATACAAGATAATAGTGCTAAGTTCATGATGCCACCTCAGAAATACACTGACTTCACTACCCCACAAGACAGTGCTGTAGCTCAAGTTTCACATTTCCCACCAATTCTGGATTACTCTGACAACAGTTACGCCACACAACAGTTTTCAGGAACGACATTGTACAATACCACTACCAATACCATGTCCAATTCCTTTTACACCAACTTTATGCCTGGCAGTAGCAACTTGATGTCAAGTAATTATGCCAGTGGACCATTCACTGGCGACTTTATTGATTACAATCAGTCAGCCGAATGCAATTATGGTAATCATAAATACGAAGAATTGAAAATGAGAAATAATCCTACGATGTTCCAATCTGAGAAAGTACCTCCTACGTATAAAAGTTCGAGGAGAGAATCGGCAACTAAACACAAGCTTGAATGTTCTAAAAAAGAATCGAGTAAAAAGTATCAAAGCAAAAAAGCAAAGATCACTAACGAGGTGGAAGAATGGAACGATCCTCATTTGTTTTGGCAAAATAAGACGTTGAATAAGAAGCATCCGAATTTAATGGCTGAAGAGTTACCTTTCCCGAACTACGTGGGCAATCAAATGCCTTCGCAGTACCAGGCCGACTTCTTCAACAGCCACCTGATGCCTGCAAACGTACAGGGTATGGGGCACAACGTGGACAGATCACTGGCCAGCTTTCCTGTTACGTCCCGAGCCAATTTCAATTTGAGCACTATATTTCCAGAAATTACTATGGTGAGTGTTTCATTTTAATTTATTCTATCTGTATATCACACATATTGTCTAATCATATTCGTCAATGTCATTTATTTCAATTAGCCCAGAACGGAACTTTTGAACGTAAAACAAACAATAATATCATACTTTTATAATATAAATGCGAAAATATGTATTTTTGTTACTTCACATTAAAATTGCTGTTGAGGTCGAGATGAAATTTAGAACATGGATAGATTATGGTTTGGAATATCACATAGTTCATTTCACACAAGTAGTAGTAGCAGTAGCTAGTATTAAATAAATTCACTTTAGTTTATCTCACTTACTGTTTAATATTCATTCAAATTGAAAATTAGAAACCTAACTGATCGTATAAAATAATTTGTTTCAGAAAGTGCAATAATCAACAAGGAGATCAACAGCACGTTATGGCTATACGACTAGATTTTAAGAAAATAATAATTTATTACATTTTATGATGTTATATTAAAATAATTTTATTATACTAATTGTTTCTATTTAAAAACCTGCTCGAATGTCTCATTTCAAATGACACATTATTATTAATGATCTTTTCTGAAAACCCATCGTTCGTAAAACTAAAAATACAGTTGGTTTCAAATAAAAAGCGGTTAATGTACAGATATGACCTACAAAGTAAGAGAAGCACAGTTAATCTAATTTTGTTTGTTTATGAATCTATCGAGATTGAAGGTACTAACCTAGAAATGAAGCCATCATCTGGAGTATGTTTTAAAAAAACTGATTTCACATGGAACTCTTTATTTAAAGGGGGTATAGCATCCAATCACTTCTCCCGGTTTGGACGAAGCGAGAGGGAGTGTCAAACTATTACTACCTAAAAACCACCCCGTTCCTACTCCTGCTTTTCAAGCCAGACCTCCAGTAACCCGCTAGTCAGTCCGCAGCTTCGGGTCAGCAATAAAATGGGGCCCATCTGTGGTGGTTTGATGGCGGCGCCTGAGGCGATTTGGAGGCGTTCGCGGAACGCGACGCGCCCTTGTAGATTTATAAGAGATGAATTCGTCATTCGAATACCTATAGGTACGTAACTACCATGATTATATGCAGTTACTAGTTGCCCCGGCAAACTTCGTACTGCCTAAAACATTTTTTTCTCACCTTTTAAACCTTCCCTGGACTTCCACAAATAATTCAAAACCAAAATTTGCCAAATCGGTTTAGCCGTTCTCGAGTTTTAGCGAGACTAATGAACAGCAATTGATTTTTATATATATAGATAAGTGTGTTCAATAGTACCTAAATGATAAAACTTATGTATTGTATTTACGTTAAAAAATATTTTGTTGAAACAGTTTTATGCACAAAACGCAATCCTGGCTGGCTTTAAATATCATAAAAGTCAGCATTTTTAAAAGCAAAACAAATTTTTATTTTTTTTCTTTTCTAGTGGTGGTTTTGAAGTTAATTCCAGTCATGAGTTAGATCAGAGACACTGATACTATTATAATGAGATCGTCTGTCGTCTTTCTAGACAAAATACTGGCATGTTTTGTTTTTGCGAACTAAGTTTGCAGTCCCTGTCGTAAGGACGCCTATCTTGCAGATCTGGATATTATATGTGTGGTGTGACAGATATATCATGAATAGACAGATGAAAATAATGTCTTAACTTTGCCCTAATGGCATAACATGGTTATAAATCGTTTCTAAGTGTTTTCGTCTAAGTAGTTGGAAACCATAAGGTATTTAGGAGTAAGCACCTATACGATTGAAGTAGGTAGATGGGTGTGGTAAATCAAATATAACTAAATAGCGGATCAAATGGCACTATTAATTTATTAACTCGTCTAATAGCTACCTACCTCGTATTTAGGTGTAAATCTAGGCAAACACATCGTGCTTCAGTGACTTAATAGTTGAAGTGCGGAGAGGAGGAAGTTTTAATCCATTCGATTTAAGTCGTTACACCGCAGGAGTTTGTGTGCTTTGCAGGGCGTCGTGTCACCGCAGCGTGACTTAATGGTGATAGCGCTAGCTTTCAACTGGCAAAGTGGAAATCAGTGTGCAATACGCTTCTAGGAAAAATAATCTAGTTAAAACTAAGTTGGTACCTACTGTTGTAAAAATAATGCACTTGAGACGAGTGCATCAGACGATGACTCGTTTAAAAATAGCTAAGCACAAAGTTATTCTAGCTGCGAGTGAAATAACTTTGTTTTCGCTTTACTGACACGTGATAAATTGGAAGTCTAGCAGCTGTCTTGCATCTGTGTAACGCGCTTTAGGTAAAACAAAGGCAACAAACAAAGCACTCACTCGTCCTAACGTTTCGTTTAGGTATACCTTTGCCAATTTTCCAGTACTTACCTATAGGTACCAAATGTTTTGTATATACCTACGTTAATATTTTGGGTGTATTAGATACCTGAAAACCTACTAGATTGGTCCCCATCTGATGGATTTCGTTCACTTACAAGTTATTTCTAATGTGTTGCCACATAATTTCTTAGATATGGATCAAGACGCGAAAAGAAGACATTTAATTTTTTATGTTCACGTCTTATCACCTAAGTAAAAAAAATAAGAAATAGCTTGAATTGGTTATTCGTTGGATGGTAGGTAGGTACTTAGGTGTATACCTGAAGAGATACCTAGCTACGCAATACTCATAAAAAATCCGTAAATCTATGCTCCGGTCTTAAAAGTTAAAAAGCTGAAATACTATTGAAGAAAACAACCGCAATAAAGCTAATCAAAAACATAAACTTGACATTTTTCTTTTATAAATGAATTCAAGGGACCAGCTGAAAGCAATCGAGATAAAGGCATGATTAATAGCTAAAAGACCTTCCTCTTTGTCTTAAGTTTTTGGAATGAGCCCAGCTGATAACGATTTTTTCATTAACCCGTCACTAGAACCCTCTCGACATTGAATGTATATCATTTGGCACTTGGCAGCCGCAGAATTGATTCTCTTATCAGTTGGCGCATGTAGCTTACCTACCTAACCATTTCTACCTGGCAAGAATGATTCCAAATATTTTTTTTAAACTTTGGCAGGCAATTTATGCACACGTTGGAAGCATTTTGATCGACGCACGTCGAATTCGCAAAGCATGAGCATTTGAACATGTTTAGCATATCTAATGGCAATGACAATGCCTCCAAAATGGTCAATATAATATGTGTATGAGGAGCTCAGGTATGTTAGGGCTTTATTGTATGGCATTTTTACCGGTGCTGAAATTAACTATGTCCGTAAGGATTGAGGAGCCAAAGAAAATGCATTCATCTACAAAATTTACTCTGTTTTACTATTTTATTCCTATACTGCAAAAACAAACACAACACCTACTAAATGATCATTATGTCGAATATAATAATTGATCGCTCATATCCAGTAGAAATTCACCTGTTAAATTTAGATAGAGGAGCCATACTAAAAGTATTGTATTTTCTTACATTTTAGCGCCACAGAAGCGAAATTTGTAGACGGTAATATGCAAAATTGCTGCTAAATGATACAAAATTTTCAAAAATATTCATCTATTACTTGACGAGTTATAGGTGGCTCCTCAATTTAAACGTTTAGATTGAGGAGCCACTTTTGCATTAATATATCTAGTTATATATCTTGCTGCTAAATCTAGAATTCGTGCTGCAAAATCAGCTTCCTTGCTGCTAAATAATGGTAAAATCAGATTTTAAAAATCTGATGTGGCTCCTCAATCCTTACGGACATAAATTAACTTGATACATACGAGTAAATAGAGGCTAAGATTCTTAAGAAATCTTAATCTTGTACACAAGCTTCACTGTGGTAGGTCTTAATTAGTTATGTGTTTACATAGGTCCCAACAGACACTTTACTTAATCCAGTACCTAATCATAAGTGGTTATTGATTAATTTTGGTGACGAACTTGAAGAGAATATTATTCTTAGGTGCTTGGTATTCGGCACTGGGTATAGAGGAAATAATAAATTCAGGAGTTTTTTTAAGAGGGGAAAATCATTCATTCTTCCGCCTTGGGCGAGGCGAGAGGGAGTATTCGATTTTTACTGACTAGTACCTATCCCGTTCCTAGGTACTTCTGCCCTTCGAGCCGGATCCCCGGTAAACCCGCTAGCTAGTCCGCAGCTCCGGAAATTCAGGAGTAATAAATGAATCAGACAGGGAAGCAAAATCGAGGATATTAGGTTTTGATGCATTTCTGACTGCAGTTGGTCACGTTATCACAGTTATTCATGGAACAAAGTTCCAAGGTTTTAATAAAACTATATCTATACTTAAACATATTAACGTTACTTAATTTACAGTTAATGATGGTCCCACACATACGTAGCATGTGTTATGGATACGTACCTACTTAATGTATGTATACATGTAGTGCAACAAGCATGCTCGCCTTGACCGCACTCCGGTTATGTATAATGCGTTCCATTCATAATGCCATACCTACATACACAAATACATATAGGTACTTAATAAAATATTCGTAATATCTCGATTTCACTAATTCACATTTCACAATTAAAACGGAAGGCGAATTTAAATTTTTATCTATTGGTATTTCCTTCATACGTAAGTATACACGCTAAATGGTTCTGTTGATACAATCATCATCAATTAATTACACATAGGTACTCGACACTTCCATGGTACACAGGAAGGAGGTTGTAATGTTACGTACGTTGTTTTCGATTAGAAATTGCCATAAATATTTCCATTTTAACTCATGTTATAGAAAAGTGAGACTTTCCAAAACATTACGATGGAACTAATGATAATAGACCCAATGATATAATTTTAATGTTAGCTAAAAATTTATAGCGAAATGTGTCTAATGTCTACAATTCGGGAAATCTTGATGGTACCTAGATACGCTACCTACATAGTCTACCTATCTGTTACCTAAGAATGAATTATTGGTCCATTGTGATATATGTTATAAGCAGCCGTATCTTAATTAGTATAGATTATCCGACTATTAGTATCATGGGCTCAGGATAAATTAGGTACCAAAAAAATTAAGATTAGTCTTGTGATATGAGTCAGACCCAGAGCAGTTCAGTCACAGATCAACGTCACCACAATTTCACCTTACCAGTCAAGTCAGTCAACTCGCGTAGTAGGTATTTCTCAGTTTGCCAGCCAGTCTATTACTGTCATCGGCGGACGAAACACGCGCGCTTCTGTCCCCAATTCGAGAGTCGCGCGTAAACTTTGTTATGGCGGGAAAATATTTAAACATCGAACAAAATTCGGAATAATGTATCTATGTGACATTTTACGTTATGTTTAGTTTAATTTAGAAAAGTATTTCGTGATAAAGTTGTGTATTTGGACATTATGAAGTTTCTAACTTGGATTCTGGTAAGTTTGTATATTTAATGTTTATTTTTTTTATTTTATTTATTTAATCTCAACAAAAAGATCATAATTATGAGCCTCTACCATAGCTTGAAACTAGTCGAGTTCCTCGTCAAACAGTTACATAGTACCTATGCCGATAACATAACAATTAATAATTAATTGATGAAATAATATCATTTTATGCTTAAAATTAGAAATTACGATGGCTAGTCAAAATACAAAAATAAATATTTATCTTCCCACTTAAACTATAAACTATTAAAATTTTACTACTTTCGACCGCTATTCAAAAATATCTGTGAGATTTAAACTAAATATTTTGGGTTGAAGGCATGCAGTGTCTTCAACCTTTAAATCGTTTTTCAGATAACTTCTTGTCTATAAACGAAGTGTCAATAATAAACTGAAAACATTAAATTACATACATTAAAACGTTATTAAAGAACCCGAAGCCTCCATTTCAAAATCAACATCAGAATACACTTTTTAAATTATTTTATTGGTCTCTCTTTCTCTTTTGCAATTTACAAAAACTTGATCAAAATTTGCGAATGAAACAAATAGTAGGTAAGACCTAGGATTTCCGTAACCAATAACGATATGCATCCGAACTAGATAAGTCCCTTAAGTAAATCTCGAGGAAAACCTTAGCCGAAAAGGTATCTATTTCATCAAGGGTACATAATATGCTACTGAATAAATTGCTTACAGTTAACTTAGGCTTCTGGTTAGCGTCACTGACTGCATTATTGCTTTCCACCAGCATACATACATACATCAGACCACCACAGCTTGGGCCCAATAGAACGAATGCTCACCCGGACCTGCTGACTACCTAGCGGGATACTGGCTCCGGCTCGAAAAGCATGAGTAGGATCAGCGTTTTCAGTCAGTAAGAGTCTCACACCTCGCCCAAGGCAGGAGAAGTCATTGGATGATTTCCCCCCGTCAAAAAAGGATACCTAGGTACTTAGTACTTGATAGTGTCAAAGAGTCGATCTATAAATTGTAGTACCTACTTAAAAAATATTTTTTCTAATAACTATATATTTAAGGAGGTCCTTACGTCACACGAATAAACAAAGATACTAAGTACATAATACAAATCGACAGCTCTACATAATGTTAGTCCATCCTACATAAGTACCTATGTATATACATAGTATGGACTCAAAATGTTTTTGTGGATTTTGCCGCTTGCTAGCACCCTCACTTCCCTAACACAATTTTGTGCAGGTTGTACGAGATTATCCTAACATGAGGGGGAGTTTAGCCAAACGGATTAACTGGCTAATCCCTTTGGCTAAACTCGACTCCTCCCTTGATTTTTTTTTTTTTTTGCTGAAGATAAAACTTTCTTCACATTATGAATGAATGATATTATGAACATTAACCGTGATTAATTAGTCTAAAAGTTTGTAGTCTAGTGTTATCTCTGCTTGCGAAATTAAATAGGTAGGTATCTTGATCAAAAAAGGCTTCATTACCTATTAGTAGACAATAAGAAAGTTTTTGAAGTGATGTAACAATTTAGTGCCTACTTATCTACTTATTTACATGTAAAGAAGAAACACCTCTATCTAGCCAGCCTTAAGTATCCCTCTTTCCCTAATAAAACGTTGTAAACTACGATTGGTGTACCTATCTAATCTTGACTCTGCGTCACGAAATTCGAATCCTAAATAGTTCTAAAGTAATCAAATATCCTGAAATATCAAAAGTTTTCCAAATAATCTTTACCTCTCTACCCACCCTCATTAAGTTTAAGTACCTGCCGTACAAATATAAAATCCAATTTGTAACAAATGAACCGAAATCGACATTGCTACTGTCCTAACAAGAAATATTTTCTTACGAGAGTACTCAATTTCCTGTGATAACAATCACAGAACTTAATAAAAATGAATGTTATTGCAAGGGGAATATGGTCGATAGATAGCTTTGGAACACTCTGTAGAATGGTTGGAAAAATTAAAAATAATACCTTTCTAAAATAGAGTAGTTAAAAGTTTTTAAACTGACATGGTCACTAACACTAGTATTAGAACTCGAAACGGGATATTTATTATGTTTTTCTATTCTAATAATATCGGAAACTCATAGAAATAGAAAAACATGGTAAATATCCCGTTTCGAGTTCTTATAGTAGAGCAGTTATAAAGTTACGTATAGTTTCAAGTTTTATACTGGACACCATATTTTATGTCTATTACAGTTTTTTTGGCAATGCTCTCGTCGCATCGCATTACGAACATGAGATATAACATAAAACCTCCTTTGGGAAAACGCAGATATGTCTCTTTCAAGAAACCTAACCAATTCATAAAAGTTCGTCGCAAGTTTACGTGGGCTCTCTGTAAAAAAGGGATTTACAGCCCCCTAGGATTAAAGTCTTTCTAATTAAACTTTACTAAAGAATGGTTCTACTAGATACAATCATAAAAGGTTGGCATAAATTAAGGAGTCTGACATTGCAGAAATTGAATAAATTCTTTGTAAAAAAACTAAAAAGTATCTTTGACTTTGAGTTTATTTGATTAGAGAGATCTATGTAGAACGCCCCCAGCCATATTTTTGTGGTCGACTCTTTTGAAATATGTTTTAAAATTAAAATTACCTAATGCTAATTTAAATCAAAGCTCTACATCGCTATCTACAATTATGTATAAATATTAATAAACAAAAACATTACCAAAATTAAAGGTACGATACGTTTCAAGGGGACATATACATGATTACTTTCATTTCGACACGATTGCATTATGCAAAGGTATTTACAAGACTTTTAATATAACTAAATTATGCTTAAATTTTACACATAATGGTACCCAAACAATTTGTTAAAAAAACTGCGAGCTTTGTGCGATGGTTGGGCAGTTGACTACCGCGCAACATGTAGAGAGTTCGATTCCCGCACGGAGCCTCTTTGTGTGATCCACAAATTTATATTTCGGGTCTGAGTGTCAAGTGTATGTGGACTTGTACGTTTGTAAACGCACGCACAACCAACGACACAGGAGAAAATAACAATGTGAACGTTACCCACGTTCCTAAACAAAAAGTTAAACCATCAAAGATACGATTCTAAAAATCACAATGTCCAAAATAACTTTTCTACGTTTTAATCTGTAGTTTCTGAGAGCAAAAATAACAGGTTTCCGACTTGGGAATAGAGTAATAAAGATCCTACGTCTAATGAGCCTGGGGAAAATAGGAAAAACACCGGATTACTTAACTTTAATAGTTTCTGTTGCAAGTATCTGAGATCAGGGTTTTCAGCAAGTAGCGTTTGGCGTTGATTATTATCTATGTAACCCTGGAAATGGCTATTAAGAACCTTTAAGTACTTAAGTAAGAAGAATTTTGTTCGATTTTCCTCCTCCGTGACGTAAAATGACGAACACTGTTCATGGACAACAAGTTTACCACTATTTCGGTGATTGGACATCAGCTGATCAGACCGCCATCACAGTTGTTGCAAGATAAATGATAGATACATACTTACGTAGATACATTTATCTGCTTTGATAATATTATGTAGGCTACACGAATATTAGAGTGGTTTGGTTGTCTCTAGCCATACTATCTCCTTTTAGTATGACTTTGAGTGCAAAAGAATTACTGTAAATTGCGATATTTAAATTAGAGACTTGAAGGATACCATATGACGGTTCTGTAATGCTGCGAATACCTTTGAAAAAAATCGTTGTAGTTTTGTTAATAATAAATAGGAAATAGAATATAGGTATATACCTAAAGACATATGTACCTACAGTCCTACATACCATAACAATGTAAACCTTATTAATATGTATCAGGTGAATTGACAAGCAGGCTGCGCCGGCGCGCCTGGGATCAGACATTGTTTGCCGATGATGCGGGCACAATCGATCGATGGTTCCGCAATGTACGGGTCCACCCCGACACGCATACAAATGTTTACTTTTCACCCACACCTGACATATAAATACGTAGATTAATCTAATAAGCACTGTATACTGTTTTGACGACCTAACTGTTCTTTTGGTTTCAGTTAGTATCTCAACCTATAATAAAAATAGGGATATGGAACTCAGACTATAGCAATTTTAAACAAATTCATAAATTTTTAGTATTAAACAAACCAAGAAGAAAGGAAATTCCTACCAACATATCCAATGTACATATGTGGTATTGCATATATTTCGAAATACCTAGTATCGAAAAGCATTGGTGACAAATACCCACTTGAATGAAACCTTAGTTTTTAATTCGCTCACGTAAGCTTTTAAAAAATTCTGCATTTTATATTAGTACCTTGACAGAAAGAAATAAAATGCAAAAGATATAGTTGTACGTATTTGTCGCGAATTTTAAAAAGAAACTGCTAACTTATATTGGCGTTCACGTTACAAGGAATTTAATTAAACTAACTAGAAGCTTTCCTTTATCGATTCACGGAGTTGGGTATCCGATACTGATTAAATAGCTATCAGATAGGCGATCGCTTAGGGCTTAGAAGGTCGGAGGTCGGTTTTAATGGTATATTTTGGAAATTGTTGGCAAGTTTGCGTGCGCTTGCGTCGTGTTTTGCGGGCTGTTGACGCCATGACGCGATGACGTGGTGACGCGGCAACTATGTCAATGCCGCGCCCGAGTGTCGGCTGCACTATCGCATAATTCTTATCGACCTCTTCGACACATTGGAAAACAACATTGCTACTAGACACTGATCCGATCATGTGTACAGAAGGGGTCATAGGCCATTCCAAAATTATTATTAGCTGTACCTTTCGTTCGAACCAAACCTGATTCTAAGTGAACTGGTTTAGCGTGAGGATCTATTTCAAAATTCTATTAAAGTCTAGTTTTGAAAATTCTATTAAAACTTAATTTGATTAACGAAATTCGTGTCACAAACACCTTATTAACTATATAAAGAAGCACCTAGTTCATGTAATTGAACCTAAACAAACATAAGTACATATAAAACACAACAACAAACAATAATCGCTAACTATGGGAAAAGGAAAATAAAACCTCACAAAAAGAAATGGGATTCCAATAGATACAAATACTCTGAAAGGCTCATATTAAGGCCATTTGGCTAGAGTGGAAATTTCGGAGATGGCGTTAATTGAACGTAACCATCTATCCTGCCATATCCTGATGGCCAGACCACTAAACCGAGGGAAGACTCGTCCAATAAATCTCTGATATTTATTGCAATTTCCTTTTATTCTGATTCTGGCAAAGAGTTGGATGCTTGTCTGCATCTACTAAATGTGTCTTGCGGCAATTTGTCTAATGTAAAACTTTATTATTATAGCCTTAACACATAAAGGCATTGATATATTTTACAGTACACTCTGTATAGAACCTTCAAAGCGAACATAATAGGCAAAAATACTTCTTTATATTTTCAAGACAACTATGGGATGGGTACTGTTAAAGTATCTAGTTTATAGAGAGTCACACCACCATACAACTCTACATGTTCTTCTTATACATAATAGATCCTTAGAATTACAAAGCACATAACAGTGTATGAACAAACAAAGGATGTTCACACACCAATAGTTATAACCTTTTTGCTCTCCGAAAGGCCCTGATTGTACACATGTACTTATAAGTAACATTGTCCGAATGAGTAAGTGGCCAATTAATCTACGGGTCTCAAACAAGTTTCAAAATACACTGATTAATATCGGGTAACACGTAGACGGCGAACAACGTAATCAACCTGTTCCTAAGACAACATTAATTTCAACGTGTAGGTAAACATGGCCATTTATTACACAGCTTCGACAACATTTCGATATACCGAACTGATATTGTAATCGCAATTTGCATAATAAGTGTGATTTGCAATGCACACACTATAGATAAGAGTTAAGCTTAGATAAAACCAGTAATTTAATGTTATTCCAGTTTTATGCGTGTTACTTAAAAATGTCTATCTCTCCATTTATCTACTGGAACAATTGTCAACAATCCCAATATCTACATAAGTGATGAAAGTTATTTCGGATACCTTAGTAGAATTCAGTTCCAACTTTCTGGTCAAATCTCCTTTTATGATAGGTAGGGTCGAACTTATTATCTTACGAAACCACTGAGTAAACAATGTTGGTATTCACAAACGTACTCTTTGGATATAGGCCTGTAAAAGTTTTACTTCTTTGGTTATGTACCCATAAAATAAACATAAAGTAGAATTAAGCCTGGCCAGTGTGAAGTTTTCAATCATTCTTCTTCGTATTGAACGGCCGTTGAGTGCGTCCAAGTGCCCGAAGTTCGACATCCCGTCGATCAGTAATTAGTTTCGCCGCCTGTTACAAACTTGTTATTTCGTTCTGAACTCATAATAGCTTTTGAACTTTCCCATAAACTACCATAACTATTCTCTCAGTACCATGATTCATTAAGGTTATACATATATGTCCGATAATATTGATGTTGGGTGAAACCTTTTAGAAATTGCTTAATTATTCAATGAAGAATGATTTATGACTAAAAATTACTATATTTTTATGAGAAACAATGAGAAACATTAGCAATCGACCTTTAAGAAACTTATTGAACATCGGTTTTGTGTTACATTCAGTAGAATCAATTATAGTGGAATCACTTAACACAATAGATACCAAATGATAATCGCCTAATGCAGGTGCAATGAGGCAAGCAAGGGATTCTTTTATGACACTCACTCACTTAACCCGGTCATAGTTACATAAATATCTCCCACTGGGGCTATTTTTAACGACATTGTACACAAAACGAGAGCCGTCTAGTGTCGGCCGCATGCGTGTTCAACTGCCGACACGCTGTCATGTTGATATTCTACATCAGTTTTAATACTTCCAATAGCTATTAGTCCACATTTCCCGACATTATCAACTAATAGAGATGTTTACTTCAAAAGAATTCAAAACAAGATGTGATTTCTTTTTGCACTCATGACATAAATTCGCAACATTTCGACTTTGAGTCCTTGATAGTATTTTGACATTTGTTTATAACATACGACCGGGTGTGCCTATCTATAATTAGATTTCATCTCATTCCAACTCACGTTTGATTCGCTGTAGAAAGGAGATCGTGTTTATAATTTTAGACAACAGTTACCTGGGCATGAAACAATTTCACTTATAATCAGATGTTACTTACTTGAAGGCAATATGCTGATAGTAACTTTCACAATGTGTGGCAAATTGTATGCTTCACATACGGTCGTGTTGCCTCTCTGTCAGACCTGTCGCCCAGACAAGTTTCGTGTACCACACATGAGTTCGTGTCGTTACGTAAACACTTCAAGGAATAATTATTCTATGGCCGGTGGTCATTCTAACGATAATAGAAGCAAACCTACTCTGAATATTAAATAGGAAACGTCTTGCTAAGTGTCAGTTGTGGAGTATCCAATAAATTTACGAGTCAACGGCTTTTACCTACCTAGCCATTGTTTTGTCCAAAACAACTGGCTTTAAACATTTACTATTTAAATCAGGCCACAACTTTTGAATTATTTCTAGATTTGTTAACATCGCTTCACCAGATAACTCGAAGAAACACAGAGCATCGTTTAATTTGTTAAATGAACAATATTTCTTAACTGAGTAAATATCTTAGGTTCATAACAATCGCTATCTACATCGGCGTTGGTTGTAACAATATGTTCTTACTCACCCGTAACAAAATTCGCATGATATCCATCTACAGTACATACGCACTGCGCTCGAGTTCGAACAATACACTTTCCCTAATTCCCCTATTACATGGAAATTCACCACTCGAGATTTCAAGGATATGACTTTGACATACCCATTAAGCTCTGTAAGGGAATGTCGTTATTAAATCTGCGGAGGTTATGTCGCAAATGTCTATAATTTGGGACGATAAACATTAGTAGCTTTAAAGGCCGGGACGTGTGTTTCAAGTTGCTCCCATCCGAGGCTTGCCATTTTACGAGCTGGCAATATTGGAAAAATGTTGGTGGCACGTGCACTCCAAACGATTTGCTGCCACGAGTTTTTTTTTAATTGCTTAGCTCCACTTCACTTCCTTGTTCCATTTTTCTGGTATGAAATATTGTTCGCTCCATAATTTGTAATCGCATTTTGAACTGGACGAATTTTTGTTTTGTTGAAAATTCGTTTTTTAACAACCATTTTTTTGGGTTTTAATACCTATTCCGCATGAATGAAAAATATGTTGGAGGTCCTTTGATACATTGCGGTACATTATTAAAAGCCTGCTCGCTTTGAGCAAATAACAAAATACAAATTAGATGAATAGCAAAGTTAGAAAACCACAAATAGTTTTAGCTACAGTAAAGTCTCTTCTATTATTCTAAAGTGAGATGCGATACCTTTTAGTGACTTTATATTTATCAACATAGTCTTTGTTATTTCGACAGTGTTCATTTAATACGATTAAAGAAAGTTAATTTTGTTTACAGTGGCATTGGTGTTGGGGGTTGCTGGTGCTTACAGTTAAATATTCGCAAGGAGAAAAGTTCACACTTGGGTATTTGACGGGTTCAGAACGGAGGCCAGGAGACTACAGCTACCAGCGACCCGGGAGAGTCATATCAGGTACCATCACTTTCTATTTATGTAACGACATAAAGGCCAGACAAATAACTAACAAAGAGACCTAAAATAAGTACGCACTTAAAAGTTCAACACATTAGTTTATATGCAAACTATGTACTTAATTTCACCAAGTTCTAAAGTAAAATATCCGTCCAAAACGTCTCGCCCGTTATGTGCAACTTTAAGAGCTTTACCATGTCGATAAATTTTCCATTAACATCCACCGACCGACACTATCTCCAGTGACTCAAGTTTTTAGTGAAATAGTTCTTCAGAGAATAATGAAGAACCGCAAAAGCGACAAAAGGTGTTCCATCTTTGTGTGCGAGCTACACAAACCAGACTGTGTTTACACACCGCAGCCATCAAACGTACATTTGTATATTTTGACTGACAAATCGAATCGCCTCAACGAGATTAACGGCGGCATTATTTGGCGCCGAATCCACTATATGAAATAATTTGTTATTGCAAATAAACACGATCGTGTAACAAATACAAATATTGATGTTACAATTTCGGAGCAATAAATACGTATATTCCATTAATGAATCTGTTTACTTTTATAAAACAGGTGCCATTTCGATGGCAATCGATGAGGTCAACGAGAAACTCCTCGGGCCAATGGGTCACTCCTTGGACTTCGTCGTTGCTGAGACATACGGACAAGAAGAGGTCTCCATTCGGCAGGTGCGTCCCCTTTCCAATAAATAACATTTTACTACCCTCATGGACGTTAACTTGAATTGTGAAGAAGGAAATCTTGTGAAAGTATTCCAATTTAGTCCGTAGATACTTTTTTCCAATCGGTTGCAAAATTACTTGGGAGTTCATTGGTAGTGCCCCTGCCCACTCACTCGGCGACCATTATTCTTTCACAGGTTGTGAACACAGATTACTCACGGGAAATGTTATATTATTGGTGATATCTTAGGGCGATAGTTTCTGTATTCTCTTTAAAAGCGAACAAAATATCGTAAAACATTGGATGGCTAACAAAAAGAAATGTTATTTACATAAATCATATTTGTTTATAACCAGTTAAAAGTTATAGACAATGTAAATGGCGAATATTCGGCGCTCATATTTTATTCTTCGTAAAAAGTCGGCGTCCTGTACAACAAGCTGTCACCATAATTCACACCAAACTTTATTACATACTGAATTATGGTTGATACGGTTTAACCAGAGGAGACAATCGATACTCGATAACGTTCACGATTATGAGATGCAAGTTCAGTGCCAATAAAACTACATAGAGATTGGTATTACAAGCTCCATGTAAGAATAAAAATAAATACATATTGCATATATAATACTAATAGAGAAAAATATGAAGAAATCAGAAAGTTGGGACATTAATCAATTGTAAGCAACAGTAAATAGGTCGGATGTCTCGGTAATACGATGCGCAGTAAGCACAAGTTTTATGGGCAATATAGTGCAGTTAATCTGAGCTATAGCTCCATGACGCTAAATGTGCCAGGAATTAAATCTACAATTTCTCGAAGAAGTACCTAACTTAAAATTTGATGCTTTTTCAGATAGAGATTTAAATATAGATAGAGTATTAAATGATTTTGCCTTGGTAACTTAATACCAATCTCTTGGTCGGCAGTCGTAGTAGTAGCCACTAAACCAATGAGGCAGTACTTGCCCAATATGGAACGAAATCCAACCTATAACTTATGTTACTTTAATAAATACTTCACACAACCTACCTAGCTACAAACGTAGTGGGTATAATTACTCCTCCATAGAGTTTTCTTCTCACGTAAACGCTAACTACTTAACTATTATTGCTTGTTTAATGTTTATGTTCATTCTTTAATCCACTTAAGGAATATCTAAACAGCATGTTCATTGTAAAACAAACCTTTGTTTTAGTACTGTAGGCACTTGGTAGTAAAGGTCACTGATAATGCGGCTTATCTACTTGAAACTTCTAACTCGATACAACGGATGCATCACCGACCAGAAATAATTCCATGGCTATTCCTGCAAAAGCAATGACCCACAAATGGTGGCCATCGAAATGCAAAACACGTGTACGTCATTGAAGCATCTTATTAGTTTAATTCAAGCCAATCTGCATCAGGCCACTTTGGCGCGCGTGTGTACGTAAATTATCCACTTACGAGCAAATAAACATTGCCAATAAGAAATCACAATAAGTGGATAGGTAGTATGACCTATAGTACAGAATAACTTTAATAAGTGGACTGATCATTTTTATACATAACATTCTAAATTACGTTGTGGATTCCTCAATTGAATTTCCCAACTCAATGGAGTACCTAAATTATTTTTCTTCCCAACAGAACCGCAACCAAACTTCAACGTAGAGTCCTATAATCCGGTAAAAATTTTGATTCTATTCCAATATGGAGCATAAAATAAAATACGGCCACAATATCTTTTTACTGTATATTGTGAAAGAGAGCAAGTAAAGAATATTGGGTCAGTATTAATGCCACCCTCTGTTCGCTGCCTGACGTATCAGCCTAGCTAACGCATAAAATGGTAATCGCGGATTCCTTTCCGACTCACCGAGAAGTAAGCGTTATTTTCATCCAACTTTTATAAGTGCCTAGATGTTTTCCAATACTTTTTGCAAACCGATAAACGACAAGTTCTCGAAAGAATATATCTGCTCTTACTTACTCTTACTGACAACTTATTTACATTACGAATATGTTGGAAATAGTTACAAAAAATGAGGGATCTTTATAAGTATAACAGCCGTCACTCAATGTTCCTTTTGATCTCGTTTTGTTTATATAAATGTATATCGTTCCAACTCTGTAAGTAGCTGCATGTAGAACAGGAAACATCGAACATAAATTTCGCTGTTACAGGAAACACTATCTTTACAAACTTTTATCTATTAGGGGTATTTGTCTGCGAAATTGATGTTGTCGCGTAAACTTGACAGTCTACTCGTCGGGGGTTCCGTAAAAAACGGGAGCATCACTCGCTGTCTCCCGCATGCTTTGCCATATTCTATAGTTACCCAGTTATCCTTTTGGTAAGTCGATGAAGAAAGTCAGTCAGTCACATAATTATTATGGTCTTACATACGGAATGCTTGGATGCATTATCATAACCTTAGATTGGAAAGTGGCCTAGTCTGCGTGCCGGTGCTTCATGCAGAAATTACAATAGATAACTACGTACCTACTCAATGCCATTGTGAGTAAGATAATATACATAATAGCTGTTTGCATCTAGGTATCTACAGCTAGAATATTATGACTTATAATTGCTCGAAGTCATTATCGGTGTCCGAGTGCCCTCAATTGTAAATAATAAAATATTCTGTTCCTCCAAGCGTTAACTTATTTCTAGACTAATAGGTACTATGAAGCCTTTCGCGAGGATTTTCCCCTCTACGATAAATATTCTCTTTCTTTAGTAAGAAACTTTTAACAGATAATAATGTTTCGTTTCCTTTGCCCAGCTTGGCGTTCAGCAATGCGTAATAAATTAAGTAACTCGAGCCCTCCGAAGTTGATTGTAAGATATTTATTGTTATAGGATAACTGCCAGTAAACGGGAAACAGAATAGTGGCATTAGAGAAATGTGCTCATAAAACTCTTCATAGATAAACTGAAATACAAAAAGTATAAATATTATTCGTAGATATAGATGTGTATATCGCCGTAGTATGTACTGTATTGTCAGTTAATGTAATATGCGTGTCTCATCTCAAATTAAATAAGTACTAGGTAATTTAAAAGTTAAAAGCCGTAAAAAAGGAAAAGAGATAAATCATTACGTATGTGACTTTGTTGCATCATGAGCATAACTAAGGTAGGTATTAGTAGGAGTAGCACGTCGGTACATAAAATTCACTACGATCTGTTTCCATTGTTTAGTGCTTAGGAAGTTAGGAGGCGGCTACACCGCGTCGTTTTAGCTTCCAGTTAGAGTGAGTAAAGCGAGTGTACTGATCGGAATAAGTTGAAAAGTTAATTAACAAAACATTTGTGACGACGATGCCGGCGGACATTTTAAAGTTGCATCGTTAAGTTTTTACAACTGCTGCAGAAGCGACTTATGATATAACTTATTTTACGAGTCGACAACTTGCGGACGGACCGAGAATCTTGTGGAAATACTTTTTAATTTATTTAGTAATAATATGATATTGTGAAGTGGCTGTTCTGCTCGTTCACTGCTCCTGTTTTTTATGTTCTAGGCACTTTTCAACCTTCACCTATTTTTTTTTAAGTTAATTAATATTTAATTAAGTACCCAGTCAACATTTTCATTCTTATACTTTAGTTTATAGTCAAAATACGCTGCAGTAGGTGTAGTATGGAGCTTGCAACTTTTCTAGATGCGATGCAGACGCACAAATCACCTAGGTACCTATGTAAAAATATAAACAAGCAACAAGATTAACTAGGTCATACGTTAACTATGAAGCGCTAACAATGTTAATTGTGAAAACTAACAGCTACATGGATAAATAACACTGAACTAATGTCATGTCGTAGTACAAAACTAATGAAGTAGGACACACAGATACTATAAACCGTCTCGCTTTGTACAGGGATTCGTTCGTTTTTCTCTGACTAGGTAGTTAATAAGAATTATTTAAAAAAATACAAGTAGCTTATTAAGGTCACTCAAACATAATTTCACTCAGACTAGCAAATGCTCTTCACAACGAAACACAACGCAAGCGTTGTTTCACGTCGGTTTTCTGTAAGGCCGTATCACTCCGGTCGAGCCGGCCCATTCGTGCCGAAGCTCTCTCTGTGATTTTAACATTAATCTAGTTCATACATAGTCTATTATACATAATGCTATTGGAGCCATGTTGTAAACAAGGAGTTCGTTCTACAGGTGGCGGCTTTGTGGGCAGCCAATGTATCGGCGTTCATCGGACCGCAAGAGACGTGTGTGCATGAAGGGCGCATGGCCGCAGCTTTCAATCTCCCCATGGTTAGCTATGTAAGTACTCAATTTCCATTACCTGAAGTTGTTTGTGAAGTTAAAAGATTAAGTATCCTGCAAAAAACAGAAAAAGAAAGGGAGATATCAAATTAATTAATTTCTTTGTAGGATCGACAACGGTTACCCTTGTCCCTAAGACACACAAACTTCATTGTTTCGGAGCTTTTTTGGTCGTCACTGTAAATCCAGGCTTTAGTATCCCAACAAAAAACTAACTAAAGCTGTCTACACGGCACACCAACATGAAAATAAACAACGAGACAGCTGTTGTGTTTACTAAAACCATCGTAAAATCGGCCCTAACGACATCCAACATTGACATGACATGGAAGAGGTTGTTCCATTTCCATACTAAAATGTTCACCGTCCATTACAGGCTCATGTCTTGTCAATGTTTGCCCAACTAGATCGGTGATCGATCAACTGTCAAATTGCAATTTAGCTTTATAGGCTTCTCCATTCATACATAAATGACAAGGTTATCATATAAAAAGCTTTATACGACATGTTGTGAAGGTATGAGTAATTACTGCCAATACCTGGATATATTTACTGATAAAACATTAATAAAACCGACCAATGCAGTAACTGTAAAAGCAGATAACTAAATGAGATAAGATACTAATCAAATTCTCTGATTTATTTCAAAGAAACATTGTAACATAACATTACTCCGTTTAACTCTCACTGGAAAAACAGGGATATCCCTACGAAGACTGGACTTATTCCCAATTTTTTACAACGCAGCTTCCAAGCTACTTAACAATGGAATTAAAAACCTTTTAAATAATTTGATAATTTTGTAAGTTAACAAAAAAAATACGGTTTACTCACGTAAATTAATGAAGAAAAGCTCTACTAGTTTCGAGTCACAGAGGGATTCTTCAAACGTGAGTAAACCGCGATTTTTAGTTAATTTAGTATGTCTCACGATAGTTATTATAAAAAATTTGTAACTATGGGACCAATGACAACTCATGCACTAAGCAATTAGTGGAGCGCCTGGGGGTTTTCACCTCGGATTAGAGTTACAGTGAATGAATTAATATGATCGATGTGGGATATTGTTTTTTAAACTATAAATTGCAATGTTTACCCAAAAATTTTTTGTGCACTCCATTTTTTCATTGTTTAAACAAATTATTATAAAAAAACTATGTTTGACCATATATTTTCACTTTAAACAGTTTTTTTTTTATTTATATGTTAAATCTTACCTGAGTAGACATATAGGAACATTTTTCAAAGATATCTGTGTATAAAAATAGCAGTAGGGATCTCGAACAGGTAGAAAAAAGTGGAGGGGAGAGCGGAGCGATAGCTGCTTAGTACAATGGAACTTCTTGGCCAGTTTAATTATAAATGAAACGCACTCTATTGTGTATGTACATTTAAAAAAATAAGGTAATTAATTATGACTAATGAAAAGAAAAAAAAATAGTACAAAATCTGTTTATTTAAATATATTACATTGTTGTCTACATCAAATATTTTCTTCTACTTCATCTATCTGTATAATAGGTAAAGTATTGGAACAACTATTTCCGCTGCACTGTAAACATGATACACTGCAGTATAAACTACTTTTTCTGCATCCACACGCAGCTCCACATCAACATTTGCAATAAATTATCCGGAGCAGGTAATTGATTCATTGTTATTGGGATGTACATGTTATTGGAATAATTATAATAAGTCCGCAAGGCAGCTTGTGGCGAGCTGTTGGGCAGTGGCGACCCCACGGACCTGACTCCCGGGAGAGGCTCTACTTTTTAACTCCGGTTAGTACTCGTGACTATCCGGAGTGGCCTCTCCTACCTCACTCTTGCCTTAATCGGCTGGTTTGAGTGGAGATTCGCAAGAGTGGAGTTGCCTTCAGCTCCACTTGGGGGAAGGATGTATCCCAGTAAGATGCTGGTAGGGATCTTGACCGTACTTCCGGGATTGCTCTGATAGCCGTGGGATGCCTCTCCTTCCTCAAGCAGCTCAACGTATGTTGCTCCCCTTGTCGCTACATGCTAGCGGCCGTTTCTGGGGGCCCATTATTGAGTTTGCGAGTCACCCCCTGCCTGTTTATCCGTATTTTTCAATATTGGTCAGGGGCAGGGGCCATAGTCCCCATAGTTAACCGGTTAACTATTCCACAGCCACCCACACCCATATCCCTATCATTTCTTTTTACCATATCCCACAATAGTCCTGCATCAATCGGGGATTGTCCTTTGGTGCACTTCCATAGTGCATACAGGGATAATCGCCGGCTGAAATCCCATTACATTTAGATCAAAATTGTTCAACGGGCCTCTGCGAGTTGGCTTCGGCCCCTCGTACGATTATGTAAAGAACAAACATAATAATAATTTGTAATAGTTCAATATAAAAACGTCGTCTTCAATACTTCTTCTTCTTCTTCGTCGACCCATTAAATGTAAAAAAAAAATACACCTTCCAGTACAAAAATATACAAGAATTTTTCACTAAAAAACCAAATCTGTTATATAAGCACAATATTCACAGAACACGTGTTACTTGCAACTAAACTAGCCGAGAAATGCTATTGTACCTACATATACGAGGGTCGTTTGAAAAGTCCGTGCAAAAATTAAAACTACTTAATTTTTTGGAGTAAACCGTTTTTAGTTTTTAAGATAGTCTCCTTTTAGGCTTATACACTTCGTCCAACGCTGCTCTAGTTTGTTGATCTCTTCCGAATAATAGGATTTGTACAAGTCTGAAAAATAGCCGTTTATTTCTGCAATCACCTCCTCATTTGGATAAAATCTTTTACCCGCCAGCCATTTCTTCATATTGGGGAACAAATAGTAGTTTGAGGGAGCCAAGTCTAGAAAATAAGGGGAATAAGAAACGAGTTGGAACCCTATTTCCATTAATTTTGCGGCCACGACTGCTGAGGTGTGAGTTGGTGCGTTGTCGTGATGGAAAAGGACTTTTTGTGGGCCAATCGTGTGCGTTTTTCTTGCAGCTCGGTTTCCAAAAGGTCCAATAACGATGAATAATATGCACCTGAAATAGTTTTACCCTTTTTCAGATAGTCGATGAGGATTATGCCTTGCGAATCCCAAAACACAGTCGCCATAATCTTTTCGGCCGAAGGACCGGTCTTCACCTCTTTTGGCGCAGATTCCCCATTGTTTAGATTATTCTTTGGTCTCAGGAGTGTAGTGATGTATTCATGTTACATCTACAGTGACGAAACGACCTGCGGTTTCTTCTAGAACAGCTGCAAACCGTCCATGCAACACTTCACACGATTTCGTTTTTGGTTAAGCGTGAGCAATCGCGGCACCCATCTTGCGGATAGCTTTTTCATATCCAAATGTTGATGCAAAATATTATGTACCCGTTCATTCGAGATGCCCACAGCACTAGCAATCTCACGCACTTTCACTCTTCTGTCATCCATCACCATATCATGGATTTTATCAATGATTTTTGGAGTAGTAACCTTAACGGGGCGTCCAGAACGTTCAGCGTCATTTGTACCCATATGGCCACTCCGAAAATTTTGAAACCACTTACAAACTGTTCTAATCGAAGGTGCAGAGTCACCATAATGTTTATCAAGCTTTTCTTTAGCCTCCTGAGGCATTTTGTCTTTTAAAAAATAGTGTTTAGTCAACACACGAAATTCTTTTTCGTCCATTTTTTGAAAATCACTCGACTTCTTCGATTCAAACAAATGTCAAACACAAAGAAATGGACCGATCTGGCTGAAACTTGGTGTGTGGTCTTCCAAAAGACGCTACTAACTAGGCATAACCTCGATACGCGCCAATAGTGCTATCTCTCTGACTTTGCACGGACTTTTCAAACGCCCCTAGTACATAGCAGCTGTCGCTCCGCTCTCCCCTACACGTTTTTCTACCTGTTCGAGATCCCTACTGCTATTTTTATACACAGGTCTTTGAAAAATGTTCCTATATGTCTACTCAGGTAAGATTTAACATATAAATAAAAAAAAAACTGTTTAAAGTGAAAATATATGGTCAAACATTAATTTTTTATAATAATTTGTTTAAACAATAAAAAAATGGAGTGCACAAAAAAATTTTGGGTAAACATTGCAATTTATAGATTAAAAAACAATATTCCACATCGATCGTATTAATTCATTCACTGTAACTCTAATCCGAGGTTTTACGGTTTTGAATGCTCCAGGCACTCCACTAAATATGATTTTTGTTAAATGCTCAATATTCACTATACAGAAACTTTGAATATTCGCCATTAACGGTATTTAGATGCAGTTAAACAATGAAACTTGACATCTTCTCAATAGGCAAACTGCCAAGATCTCTCTAGAATTAATTGAAAAAGAACAATATACGTTATTGACGTCGAGTTTAAGGCGAATGCAGTCAATGTCTTATGTTAATGCAATCACATTAACTATCAAGGGTCTTCACACAGTTCACCAAGTACCAAGTACCTACTATTGTGTGTAGTCATAGATTGGTAGGTATTCTGTTAGGACTTTGTAAACATACATGCTTATATTTATTTCGACTAGATTAACTAGAAGAACTGTTAAGTGCTTAACAAAGCAATATGTAGTCTTACTTAAATTTATTTTTTCAGTCGATGAAATCCTATCTTGGGTTCAAGCTTTGAGAATTTGAAACTGAAAGGAATGAGATACTCTTTCTAAAGTACAAATTAATTAATCGTTAGTAAAATGTCACGTTACAAGAAAATTTCTTTTAAAAAATTACAGCTCTTTGAGCACTTTTAAACTTCAATTCTACACTCTTAAAATTGTATTATATTTTTGTATCGACATGTTAATCAGATTTGTATGCAGTTGTATGTCCATAACATTAAATTGACACGCTATACAGACATATTGAGACAGCTCTTTACAGGACAATGCAACGGTTTCCTCCATCTATTTACTTAACCCCTTTTGCAGTTTATTTGAACAGTATTTTGTTTATTTGTCCCGCAGTACTGCCGCGATGTTGCCAGCTCAAACAAGCGCGTGTACTCCACGTTCGCGCGCACCAGGCCTTCGGACATCGACATCTCCCGCTCCGTGGTCGCCGTGCTCACGCATTTCAATTTCATGCATGTAAACATTACCTATATAACAATACATACACATATTATTTTAATGCTCTTTGTACTTAGTACTCAATTGTTCTTACTCACATTCTTCATTAATGTAATATGGTGCTTTATTCAATATTATTGCTTGATGCTTAGGTTTCCACCCATCTATCTAAGAGGAAAGCTCACTTACTTAGCTGATTGCAGAAACGAAATCTGCTTACAAATTATTTTGGGTGCCTTATTGTCAAAGCTTCTTTAAGTATCAGAACATACCTAATTCTTTCTTACTTAGATGACGAAAATGCGAAAGGTCCTTAATCCCTTTGAAGAACTGATTCGAGTCACCGTAAAATTGGATTATTTTTTGTTGTTTGCATTAGCGTTCGTCAAAGAGAAGATTACTTACAGCTGAGAATACGTTATGGAGAAGTAACTAATTTATCTTCTTTTGTAGGTGGCTTTCCTATATCTGAAGGCTCCAAATCATGACTTTTCGCGACTGGCGAATGCAATAATAGCAGCGCTCAGGGAGAAACAAATAACGGTCCGGCCGGTGCAAGTGTACCGACAGCCTTATTACTACGAGAACAGGCGGGAAAACTTCAGCCGAAACCCATTTCTGGACATCGTTAGAGAAACCTATAAAGAGACTAGAAGTAAGTATCCAAGTACCAACTTTCATTTATAATTTTCATGCATTTTCACATTTTGTGTATTACAAAATTGGTACCTAAGGATTTAAAATAAGGACTATTTTTGTAATTTTCATTCAACGTGTTAGTTTACTGCTTACCTAATTAATCCTTTTTTACATTATGTCACTAAACTCTACCTTTTGTTGCAGTTTACGTGTCGGTTGGATATTATCACGATCACATTGGATTAATGTTAGCCCTGGACGCTATGCAGCTTCTAGATTCAGGTAATTTATTATTATAATATATTAATAAATATTTAAAAAATCTTTCGATTCAAATAATATATTCCTAAAAATTATTTAATAACTATTAAACTTTGAATTCCATCGCCTATTACATCTCATGTTTTGTCGAATATTGACTTATGTTCTTTCTCTTTTACATTTCCTTTCGCGAATAAAACATTTTCATCACAAAGGGACACAGGATTCATATCACTCTGTTTATCAGCACCGACATCAAAATATTTTTCCTGATGAGGTACATAGGTAAGGTACTGATACCGAAAGGATATTTACTCAAACTTGGGTCGTATTTACAGATTCGAATTGATTGAACCTTTTATTTTTACCTCTAGAGACAGAACTTTCTCGAACAAAAAAAATACTACAAAGATTTCTGCAATTTTTTTGTACCTAAGTAGACTGACAAAGACTATGAACGGATAAAAGTAGTAATCGCACATTTTTGATAACTACTGCAAAGAATTAACTATTTTCATGTGTAGATGTTCCCTTCAAAATCACTAAATGCTGAGGATATAATAAACAACAAATCCGATTTCAGTTTATAAGTATCTAACTACTTAAATTACTACTTTCTAAAGTTCCCATATTATATGCAAAGGACCGTATTAGGGTTGTCAAGCGATATATCAGGGAAAAGTGACTGTGCAAGTGAAAATCCTGACTACGTGCTCAATTTCCATAAGCTCGCGAGTGATATATTTGTCTAGATCTTCCCTTTGTTAGACTGACACCAGCATCCCATTATTTGACGAGAAAAGCCTTTGGCCACATTGTTCACGACCGACCCTTATGGTGTGATGAGAATCAATATGAATGTTGCTGTGATGGTACATTTTAAATTGGTATTTGAGAATGATAAAGAGTGTTGAAATATAGATTCTTTAGTAAAGTCATAATCTATACATATAATAAAATCGTAGAAAAGTGCTGTCTGTACATTGAAAATAAAAATAAAAAAAATAGCAGGGGTTATTGTTATGTCGATGTCGAACCCAAAAATGTAATTAACTTTTTTTTTGTCTGTTTGTCTGTTTGTCTGTTTGTCTGTTTGTCTGTGTGTCTGTTTGTCTGTTCGTCTGTGCGCGCTAATCTCAGAAACGGCTGATCCGAGTTGGATGCGGTTTTCACGAATATATTGTGGGATGCTTAAATTTACATTTAGTGTTTGTTTCATGTCAATCGGTTCATAAATAAAAAAGTTATGTCAAATTAAAGAATCACGTCGAACATTCTATGCTTATACCATTAATCTCCGCAACTATGTATTTGACGGATTTGGTTGAAATTTGGTACAGATATAGTTTAGAACCTTAGAAAGGACATAGATATATTTTTATTTCAAAAATCAAAAAATAAAATAAAAATAAAATAAAAATAAAATAAAAATAAAAATAAAAATAAAAATAAAAATAAAAATAAAAATAAAAATAAAAATAAAAATAAAAATAAAAATAAAAATAAAAATAAAAATAAAAATAAAAATAAAATAAAAATAAAAATAAAATAAAATAAAATAAAATAAAAATAAAAATAAAAATAAAAATAAAATAAAATAAAATAAAATAAAAATAAAAATAAAAATAAAAATAAAAATAAAAATAAAAATAAAAATAAAATAAAAATAAAAATAAAAATAAAAATAAAAATAAAATAAAAATAAAATAAAAATAAAATAAAAATAAAATAAAAATAAAATAAAAATAAAATAACAATAAAATAAAAATAAAATAAAAATAAAATAAAAATAAAATAAAAATAAAATAAAAATAAAATAAAAATAAAATAAAAATAAAATAAAAATAAAATAAAAATAAAATAAAAATAAAATAAAAATAAAATAAAAATAAAATAAAAATAAAATAAAAATAAAATAAAAATAAAATAAAAATAAAATGCGCCATCTATTGTTCAATTTCGTACTTATAGTACGGAATTGAACAATGTCGGGCTGTTCCTATACTCCGTAGATAGATGGCGTTGATCGCGCAATGGTGTAATTACAATTGTTCAGTTCATGTTATTGTTTTAATTCATTGGAAATTTGTTTTTACAAAATAGTAAAAAGCAATGAAAAATATAACATAATACAACTTTTAGTACAAAGAAAACGCTCTAACGGAGTATAGATAATTCTATGTCGATCGTTACACGACTTCGGTTCATGTTATTGTTTTAATTCATCGAAAAAAGTTAACAAATAGTAAAAAGGTATGAAAAAAATTATATCAATATAATTAAACTTTTAGTACAAAGAAAATGCCCGAACGGAGTATAAATAAATAATCCAAGTTGTCTTTATCCTCGATAGATGGCGTTGGGGTCGAAATAGATTGCGCTATGGTTTTGTTACAATTATTTGGTTGGGTATCGGCCGAGCGCTTCGGTACTATCGTAGAAAAAGTGTATTATCAGTCGTATGATTATTTGTCTGTAGTGGTCCTGCTGTTTCGTAAATTCGTATATTCTAAATTGGTTTCGTTGTATTTGTCAATTAATAAGTTTATTTGTTGGGTTTTCCTGGTTTTCTGGTTTAACTTTTTAACGTAGGTTTAGTTTGATATCGATTATTAGTAGTTACTGTAGTTAGTTTTTTTAATAAAATTGTAAGTCTAATTTATAAATTAATTAGATTAGATTTAAGTCGTTTCTTTTAAATTATTTAGTTTAAGCTTGGTTATTATAGCATAAAGGATAGGTTCTAATATAATTTCTTTTTTAATTGTTATAAATTCGTAATTCGTAGCTTTCTTTAGTTTTAAGTTAGTTTAAGTCCGTTTTTAAACTATTTTTTCAATGCCCTAAGTGAGTATACATCTATTAAAATCAAACGCAGAGCTCATTATGTTGATTTTTGAAGAGTTCCCTGGAATATCTTCCACATCTCATTTTTGAAGAGATCCCGCGAGATCGGGATCTATGTGGTTAAAACCAAAAATTTGCCGGAAGTCACTATTCCACGCGAACGAAGTCGCGGGCAAAAGCTAGTATATCCAATAAAATCATTGTTTGTTCTTATTTCTATAGTAACACTAAGTAAAATACTCCACTCCACATTTCTATGATTTATAAAGGTCTAACATATAAAAGCAGAAAAGAAAATCTTTATTACTCTTATATTCCTCTATTTTATACGAACACTAGAAATCTATACAAAATGAACGGAACAGGGCCCTAAACAAACATAGAGAGAAGTTCACTCAAATGAAAATATCACCACACGCCTAAAAATGCCAGCGACACTGTATCGAAGCTATTTCAGAGGTTTCCTCAAACATATTTCACGAAAATAGAAAAGAGGAACAGTCATGTTTGTGACAGATCTATACTAATATTATAAAGCTGAAGAGTTTGTTTGATTGTTTGATTGTTTGTTTGTTTGTTTGTTTGTTTGAACGCGCTAATCTCCGGAACTACTGGTCCGATTTGAATAATTCTTTTTGTGTTGGATAGTCCATTTATCGAGGAAGGTTATAGGCTATAAAACATCACGCTATAACTATTAGGAGCGAAGAAATAAAGGAAAATGTGGACAAAACTGGGGAAATTATTAATTTTTGAGGGCTTCCGTTGCGTGCGCTGCGAAAATGGTTCAAGATACGAAAATTATATGTATGAAAGAATTATTCCTCTTAAAATGATCTAAAAAAAAGTCCGCGACAGTATATCTATTAGGATAAACTTACTAGAATCGTTTTTATGGTAATCAAACTGGGTCGAAATTAATGCATTATTTGTTAAGAGTTGTATTAAAGAAAAATATTAATCTTTATCGAAATAAATGTGTTGTTCATTAAGAGTATTTAATTGTGAACAAAATTGTCTTTGACATCACTAAACTTCAATAAACATCTTAGAAGATATTACAATTTTAAAATAACTCTGATATAAAATTCACCCGCGCCGCATGATGTGCGAAACACGACGCTGCCAGGAGGAGAGGCATTGTTTGCGAACGACGCGGAGCCTGGTGTAACTATACTCAAAAAAAATATAGTCTTACTAACGAAGTAAAACATTTTTTGATCATTGACCATCGAAAGCGTTTGTTTATAGCGTAGAATGGCAAAAAAGCGGTTTACCACACGCCCACATTTTATTGTGGCTGTCTAACAAAGTACAACCAGATTCTACGTAAAGTGCAACAATATCGGCTGAAACATTTGACAAACAAAAAATCTAATTCTTTAATTTATTGTCATAAAAATATGATAGGGTATAAAAATATGGTCCTTAAGGATTTCATAACCTTGCGTCACAATGTGAAAGAAAACATTTGTACTCTTTCGTTTTTTTTGAGGGGGGAAAATCATCCGTTGGCTACTCCTGCCTTGGGTGAAGCGAGAAGGAGTGTAAAAATCACCCCGTTCTGATTTGAGTCGGGGCCCCGGTAATCTTTTACGTTGTCTGCTGCACCGGATCGGGCATCAGCCCTATTGGGTCCCATCTGTAGTGGCGGAGTATCTTCTGCGGCGGCTGGGGCGTGATGAGGATCGTTTCCTCATGCGCTCCGCCTCCTCCTTAGCTAGGATGACTGCTTCGCAAAAGAGGGAGACGGCGTCCCTTTCCCCCTCGCTCCGCACCTTGGCCTGAACTAGAGTCGGACGTGAGAGGTTACCGTCGCCATTCACATCCCTAAGGACATGGCGATGCTCAGCACATGCAATGCACACTGCCACTGTATGCTCCACCATATCTGCCTCGCAATGACGACACCCAGACAAAACGCCCGGGTGTTTCCTCCCGCCGAATTCGAAACAGGTACCAACCAAAACTTCCGTGTCCGGTAAGTACCTGCGTCAGGCGGTAGGTGAGGACGCCGTGACGCCTCTCAAGCCACTCTTCAAAGAGGGGACTTACCACTGCTATAACGCGTATGTAACGAGCCCATCTAAAAAGTACCCTAGGAATTTTATTTCTGAAACACAAACCTGGGTGGCGGTTACCCAACCTATAGGCGCAGATTTCCGGAAAACAGTGGAAACACATATAGTATAGAAATGAGTGTGGATTGTTCCTTATAATCATAATCCAGTGCTATCACGAATTTTCAATGCACAAATTAACCGTGGGTAACAGCTATAATTTATGAAGCTGAGAAAGTTGTTTGCAAAAATAAATATGTATAATGCCTAAAATAACTATTTCACGCGGACGAAGTCGCGGGCACAGCTAGTAACTAATAAACTGAATCTATTTATTGAAACAAGTTTTTATGACACAGTTTCAATACACAAATCAAACAGATGTTTCGAGTTTTTTTGCGCGTTACTAACTCTAGCAATAAAATCAATGCGCATTTCGGTGGATATCTCTGTTATGCCAGCAATCAATTAATGAGCAAATAAACAAACGTACAGTCAGATTTAGACGCCAAATGTTCACAATTGAATTAACAATTTTCTGTTGAATTTATAATTGAAAAGGCAATTGAGTTTCACGAGTCCATCCTAATCCTTACGTAGTTCCGTCTTCGTGGTAGAAATAATTATTCTTGCTATAATGAAAAGAAGCTTAGTTCAGATTATGAATGTAATAAGCTTAGGAACTTGAAATGCTATCTATTGAATGGGAAGTATAGCGGTTCGCTGGAGCGAGCAACTCCATCGTATTTGCCTCGCGAGCACATCGATCACGTGACGGGCAAATATTGCAACTCTTCAGAAACGCCACTATTCAATTCACACCCGTCTCCCACTATTATATGGAGACCATACATCATAGATGTATACAAATACGTATAACCCAATACACTTCATAAATAAAACTCATTTTCCTCTATCTACTACGGATCATAACGTCCTCATCATTATTCAGTGACACGCTTAATAAGCCTTGGGAAGATAAACAAATGGTTACAGTCCTTATCATCCGAGCGGCAGATAAGTATTTAATCCATAAAACGTATAAACTATTGACAGTGGAATGTTTGACGATCTCACTGAAATTATTTTCAACTAAAATACAAACAGAGAATAGTTTGGAATTCTCCGCGTTCCACCGCGTAGTTTCCACCAGGAACATTAGTGTTAATGTCCAAATATAGCGAATTCTCGTGTAGGAACACAAACTGCAAATAATATTTGCTCGCAACAGTTTCATACCCACAGCGGCCATTAGAAAAATGAATGTTATTAGGTAAATGGATGATTAACTTTCATACAAAAGCGTGTTGGATTATATAACCGTTGTGTAAACACGAAATAAAGGAATACATCTTTTGTCTTTAACTTTTACTTAAATCCAGATGAAGTTACAACGACAATACAGCGCAAGATGGATTATTAAATTAAATTACATTTCTAATATAAACGTGTCTGGGACTATTAAATCCCGACGTTGATAAACAAAAGAATATCATTTTAGACGTTAACATACAACGTTCATTTATTTTGGATGTCTGAGATTAAGTTTTATTTTAATTGAAGTAAATAAATAGAAATAATTTTAATGAAAGTTATGAGTATTGATTTGCATTAAAGATTTTTTTATATCATCACGCCTTTTATCCCCGAAAGGATAGGCAGAGGTGTACATTATGACACGTATCGTGAATCGTGAATTCAAGATTTGATTTGACAATCTGTCAATGACTAGGTAGTTCATCTTTTTATAATCCCAACTAATTTAGGGTTAATTATTACAGGTATCCACATTACCTTAAAGGAATATTAAGTTCATAATCTTTCTCAGGTGAATACGCGGCTATTGGTGTTGACGTGGAGAAGTATGAATCTGAAGAAGCGATCCAGTATTTGTCTGGACCTTTGCAAAAGGAGCCGGGTCCGCGAACTATGCATGCATTTCGTTCATACATGGCGGTAGCACCCTCCCCCTCCCCTTCTTACCAAGCCTTCGCTAAGGAAGTGAACAGAAGGCTGCAGATGCCACCATTTAATTTCACTAATCCCTTACTCGCACTGGGCGGAGGAAAAGTGGTAAGTACTTTACTACTTTAATGAGAAACATTTTCCACTTGGTTTAAACTTAAATTGAAATGTTTTACAACTCGTTGGAGAGTATAAGCGTTTGTTTGGGTTACGTCTTTGAGAAAATGTAGAGTATTAGAGATATTTTTTCTATGTAACACGTAAACGAGCAGATGTATCACCAGATGTTAAGCAATCGTCGCCGCCCATGGAACACCAGAAGTGATACAAATGCTTTTAGGCGTTAGGAATTTAAGGGGGATTGGGAAGATTGGGAAGAAGGAAATTGGGCCTCTGGTAACCTCACTCATACAAAGAAACACATATTAGGTTTCTGAGTGAAGAGACAAGAGTTCCCAAGTTTACATCTGTTTTCCACGAGATTTATTTCACGACCACATTCGGTACTAAGGTGTTATAAAATTATATCCAGTTGTTTTCATTGCAAGTTTTATTGTGTAACCGTAACCAGAAAACGCGACTAATAAAAACATATTTAGGAAGAACAGTCGTCGTACTGTACATCATTGTGTAATGAAAAGATTTAATTTGACTGATTCTTGGCAAGGAACACGGTTTTGTTGTGTATAACTATTTACATATGACATAATACACTAACAAATTAATTATACAGCACGTTAATTAAACCATTTTTTTTTTGAGGGGGAAAATCATCCAATGTCTTCTCCTGTCTTGGGCGAGGCGAGAGGGAGTGTCAGACTCTTACTGACTAAAAACCACCCCGTTCCTTCCTCTGCTTTTCGAGCCGGAGCCCCGATAAACCCGCTAGGTAGTCCGCAGCTCCGGATCAGGCATCAGCCCTACTGGGCCCTATTTGTGGTGGTCTGATGGGCATTTGTATAATACTAACTATGAAACTATGTAGAGAATTCTGTAATTACAATGGACATCAAAATGACTACATTAGAGAAGAAATTATGCACCGCGTCCATTTTGCCCTTTTGTAATTAAATCTGCATCGTCTAAGTAATTAATTCAGACGCAAAGAATGAGTTCGTCCAGCCAGAGGGACGTTTTAATGTAGTGAATAAAATTCACGTTATGTCCGACGGTGGTATGTATCTATGTGTATATTTGCTGTTTGGGCACCGTTGACCGTTGTTCTCACTTCTCTGTGCGAATAAAATTGAGTTGTTGTGACGTGCGTATAATATGGAGAAATAATTGTTGTAACGCTGTAGAGTGCTGAGATTGTAAATATTACCCAATTTAAAATGGAAAATCTATGAATGGCTGGCAACGCACCCGTGACTCCTCTGGTGTTGCGGGTATCCATGGGCGGCACTGATCGCTTCCCATCAGGTGACAATGGAAAAAAAATCGGATAAAAAAAAGACTAAAGTTCTAAACATAATCTGACAATTGAACCCATCCCAATCTTACTAACGAATGGATGATTTATAAACGGACTATATATAACTAAATCAACACCTACCTTAATTCGTCTTTGTACAAAATGACCTGGAAATTTTACAATCTATACATCACATTTCAGATAGACCTCACCTATTACCTGAACACCGGACTCGCCCGGTTATCTGACCCTCTAAATGAGTTTTCGTTATTTCCCTACCTTTTTGACCGCGTGTTCGACCCTAAATGAATTCCCCTAAAGTTGACACCAAGCTTAATAGCCTTCAGAGCTTTACTTTAGTGGAAAAAAACCGGCCAAGTGCGAGTCGGACTCGCCCATGAAGGGTTCCGTAGCAGCAAGTAGATGACATAATATCAAAGTTATAAAATAACTTGGTTTTGCATAGTGTTTGTATGAACGACAAAGTTATATTTGCGGTTTTTGAAAATGTTTTATTTCTTAAAAACTAATAATGATATCTCGTTCAAACCAATTTTCGTTGGTAGTTTCCATTGAAATCTACAGCATATATTTTTTTTAGATTCCTCACTCTCTTATTTTAAAAGTTAGAGGGGGGGGACACTCATTTTTCCACTTTGGAGGCGTCTAACTTTCAAACGATTGATTTTGACTAAAAATGGTTTTAGGAACCTTAATGTCTTTTTTAAAGACCTATCCATAGACACCCATCACGGATATGTTAGCTGAAAAAAAAATTTTTTTTAATCAGTTCCATGTATGGAGTGCCCCCCTTTAATTTTTAAATTTAATAATTTTTATTCAAAATTCGAATAGCGGTTATCCAAATACATCAACCTACAAAGTTTCAACTATGTAGGCCCAACAGTTTCGGAAATAAATGGCTGTGACATACGGACGGACGGACAGACGGACAGACGGACAGACAGACAGACAGACATGACGAATCTATAAGGGTTCCGTTTTTTGCCATTTGGCTACGGAACCCTAAAAACCACTTTCAGTCATTTTCAGTTAATTAAATGAAAATAAGTTGAATCATCTTTCAAAAACGCGACGTTAAAATAAACAATAAGCCAATTTCAATTTTTCCGATAGAACCATTGTTTATGATTTAATATCTCGTTTTGTAATATAAATATAAATCCAATTTCGAAATGGACAAAGTTCTAAATCCAATACAGCTCTCCAATTGCGAATTAAGCACGTAACGCGTAATTGAAAAATATGTTTTATGTAGATATCTACTGAATAAATCTACATATTTTATTTATAAAACAAATACCTATATGCTATATTATTACAGCATGTAAGTGTTCATTGTGTCCATGGGTGGAGGCGCTGATCGCTTACCATCAGGGGATTTTTTTAAGAGGGGAATATCATCCAATGACTTCTCCCGCCTTGGGCGAGGCGATAGGGAACCTAAAACCTAAAAACCACCCCGTACCTACTCCTGCTTTTCTAGCCGGAGCCCCGGTAAACCCTAAAATAAAGCCCCATCACAGCTACTCACCTCTACCTTATAAAAATTAGGAACATGACATCAATAATATCACTACAACCTACTGTACATTCGGTAAATATTTTTCACCGATTGTGTTAAGTTTATGACGTTGTTGGTCTAGATCCCTGTGGAAGCAGCATGGCTTCACGACGCTGTGTGGGTGTATGCGCGTGCGCTGGCAGAAGCTCTCTCCAGCGGTGAAGGGCCTCGTGACGGCAGGGCCATAGCTGCTAGAATGAGGAATACCACCTACCATAGTGTTATGGGGTAAGTCGTCCTGATCTCTTAATATTTCAGTTCCACAATGTTCCTGGGAACACCTAAGCAATATGGTTACAATCCTCAGATCTTGATTTTTTTGGAAGGAAAATCGTTTTTTATGTCACGATTTCCTACCTTACGACACTACTTTCATTCTCTTTGAGATTGGTGTGAATCAATATTTGTGATTAATAAAATTAAAATAAATAACCACCTTCCCAAATTCAACATAAATATTAAATATTCCACGAATGAAATTAGAATACAAAATTACCAACAGGTACATAAAAATACAAATTATAGCGCCCAAAGCAATAAAAATCTGTTATCAGGTCAAATTCATATTACTTTTTTATCCATGATAGAACTAATTTTCACCTCAAATCAAAATAACGAAAATGTTTGCGTGTAAATTAGTCTAATTTCAACCGCGAGACGTGCTTCTTCGCTTTTGGCTTAGATAACAGAATAAGAAGGGAAAGGGACAACCACTAAATTGCCGAATTGAACCCAAAAATCTGTATTCCGCTCCTACAGGTAAAAAACCTAATGTACACATTTAGTTTTATAGGAAACTAGCAGCCTGGGGTTACGCAGTCTCAGTTCTACTGTTTTACACAATACTTTTATAAATTATACGAAATTCTATAAGATTTTATTTTCAACGTTCTACCTTCTACCTTGGGACAAGAAACGTCGCACTCAAACTCGGAACAACAATTTAAAGTTTACACAAAAAAAGTTACTCGAGTGAGAATCGTGCCTACGAGCCTACTACGACACGATACGTAGTAGGCGTAGCGTAGTAGTAGGTCGCTCAATCACTGTGGCACAATTTAATTCGTTTGAATGCATGCAACCGACTTATATTTTGACTCCTTGCCCTATGTAGTGACAAACAGCCAACGCTATATTATGAAGATAACTGTAATGGAATAGTTATGTCGGTTACATTACATGCCGGCTGCTACGCTGCCCTGCTACGTATCATAATGTCGTAGCGTGGCAGCGTAGCCTCAATTCCATCACAGTTTAATATCTTATGTGATCTTTAAATTATTGTTCCGGGTTTGGTTGTGGTGTAATAAAGGGTTAAAGAACTTACATTTTATAATCACATTTGTGGCCAGTATTATCTACATAAAAATTCTAAAACTGCCATCCACTAGATAAAGTACGCAATACATTAAATTTATATACATAAAAACCTTCCCTTTGAATCAATCTATATATTAAAAAACCGCACCAAAAACCGTTGCGTAGTTTTAAAGATTTAAGCATACAAAGGGACATAGGGACAGAAAAAGCGACTTTGTTTTATACTATGTAGTGAAGTGAAGTAAGTCATAACACGTTTTAGCTGTTGCATGTAAAATAGTGCCCTTTTTCCAATGTTTCTAATAAAACGTTCGTGTCAAATATTCGTGTCCACGTTTACTGTAGTATTGCGTGTTTACCTGGGACAGCGAAAGAGTTATACACAGTTTCCTCTCACACTATGTTGACATTAACAGGTCGTGGCCCAATTTATACTTTTAAGCTTTTAATTAACCAGGTTAATTTGGGTTTCTAGTAGCTGAAAGTCACGTCAAAACTGAGATTGTTTGCGGCAATAAAACTTTAACAGATATTTTACTGAGTTGTCGTACCTTTATTATGTTACCTACAGCAGCCCGACATTATAAAACTATATTGACTAAAATCAAAATATTAATACTTCAACCATAAAGGGTCGGAAGCGCATAAAAGTGTGACATCAAGTACTTAAACTCAAACTCAAATTATTTATTGCATCACTGACTACCGTACCTCCGCCCAATTATTCCAACAGCCTATAATATCTGTAGATCCGTCCATTACGTACTATTTACATGAAATTTTCATACGTTTTGATACTTACATAATTTAAATACCTACTTTTTTGAACTAAATCCTTAATCCGCAATTAAACGATACTTATACTCACTTACCCAATCATATACCTACAATTTTACATTTAAGTAGATCATTAAAAAAGTATTTAGTACAATATCAAGCTAAAGCTATGATATCTCCTTATTACCAGGTACTGGGTGCACATGGATGAGCAGGGTGACGCTGAGGGGAACTACACACTGCTGTCCATTGACCCTTCAAGACCGCCAGGCCTGTACCCACTCGCGGTACTACATAAATCTGCACCGGTAAGAACATTTTACTTTTAATAAGTATAAATATTAAATGCAGGTAGATATTTTAACTGTGTGTAACTCTTATTATACTTACGTAGATAGGGTACGAGTGCTTACAAATTCTTTAATTTGGCTCTCAAATTTCAACTTAAACGCATGTCACAATGATTAATTATTCTGTAACAGATGATAGGCGCTTCCAACTATTTATCACGGCGCGAACTAATTTAAGTTCACAAACTTGCTTACAGTGCTGTCTGGCAAAATTTCCGTAATCCTGACAATGCCACGAAAGTTTTGAACTGTCACTGATTCGAATTCAAATTACCTATACGAGTAATTTCGCACACCTGGTACACCATTTGTAATATAAATATTTGTGCGTAAAAAATATTCGTAAGTGTTTCATGAAAACATTTACATCTACATGTAAATAGATTCGTTATCAAATATCCGAAACACGTACGCACCGCGATACTCGACGTGCCCCGAATAAACGGCATCTTTTAACCGTTTACGTCACATTTTGGCGTGGACGATGCACTTTAGTGCCAACCGACGTATGGATTCAAATCTGAAGATGCTAAGGTCCTTTTAACTGGAACAAATCTGTAATCCTACAAACCGTTTGAAATATTTTCGCGCTTGTACGTAATTTATATTCACGCTCTATTTCTGCAGCAATCCATTTGATCTAGCGAAGAATTTTTTGGCAATTTGTTTAATACTTACAGAGAAAAATGTTCCTTCTCAGAAATCTCTAAAATGTTTACTTCACACAGGAAGTGCGATTTCTACGTGAAATGGAGTGGCCAGGAGGCCAGGTGCCACTCTCAGAGCCGCCTTGTGGATTCAGAGGAGAAAAGTGCGTCAGTAAGTAATATTTGTATTGGACGGCTTTAACCAACAAAGAGAACTTTATACCCTTTCACTGGACACCCGTAGCTGTGAAGAGTGTATTCGCTTTCCTTAATGCAGAACGTATGTTGGTAGCTAATAGAATCAGCAAGTGGGCTGGAGCACTCCATTACTAACGGTCGGCAAGACGGACGCGACCATTTTGTTTACTGGCGATCTAAAAAACTAATATGTAGGTACTGTTAGAGCTCGGGTCGGCATTAAGCGCAAGGTTTGTAAGCGACAGTAAGTAGGGTGGCTCGTAAAAGCGTCGTTACGAGTCGTAGTGACAAGCAATGCGGAGCAGCGGGCCATAGGTCGCACGCGACGCCCGCTGCGCCGCTGCCCGCCGACACCGCCGCCTAATGCTCACTACACCACTTTCCACTACTGACATTTGCTAGACCTACAAAGTAAAGCCGCTACACGAATATACTCTACGGCACTACATAAAGCTTTCCAAGTAGCTCTAATACAATTACATTTAATATAAAAGGTTCATGAAATCACCAACCCAACCCCGGCTTAGCTTGTCTTCAGAAAAGACTCTTTCAATGTTTGTCTTGCCAAAGTAAAACTTAAACAACATTACGCCTTTTTATCCCCTTTTAGGTAGTTTGGACATCCACATTCGGCTCTTTATCTTGTGAATTTCTTAATTTTGCTTTATTTCTTAATCAAAATGTAAAATTATATTCTTACTTATTTATCAACAAGTGTAATTGAGTAGTAGCAAACAATAGACCTCAACTTCCCCGCACGTTTCATATCTATGTACTACACACACTATTTCAGTGAAGGCGTTCTTTTGTAACAGCGTAATTGCATTTCCATTCAGAAGTCAAATAATAAAATCCATCATCCTGCCCAGTACTTCCAGTTCGTTTCAATTTGCAGAGCTTTGTTGACACAGGGACTTTGTGAAAGAGAAAATTGCGCGAAGGAAATATCCCATCATTTTGTAAAGCGATATATAGCGGCTACGGCTACCAAGTTACTTTTTTCTACTTTTCTAAGGCGTAGGTACTGCTTCACTGCACGGCACGCCTTAATTTCTCTGCACATTTCCCTTGATAATACGAAATGAACCGACAGGATAAATAAGAAAGATTTCATTTTAAATTGAAGGGAAAACATAATATTTTTATACTCGCATTTCTTGTTTGTGCTAAAGTTATTTTAATTAATTAAGAACATAGTGTTAAGGATACCATGTTTTGTAGTAAGGGGTTTATATTGTACAAATGGAAATATGTGTAGAGATATTAAAACAAAGAATGTTACAAAGGCTACTAGCAAAGAGGGAACATTTCCTTTGCGCAGTCTTTCAAACGTACTTTACTACGGCCCAGCATTGCATGGAATCCAGATCCGTCCCGAAATACTAAAATGAATACAAAACCATTTATTAAATGTAATTAAAATCCAACCAACAAAGCAAACAGTTTCCATCATTAAAATAAATTCTGAAGTTCAATTATAACGATAAAATTTCGCTTTCGTTGCTAATTCTCTAAACAAATAATGAACTCGTGTTAGGATTAAGAGTTCGTATCAAAGATTAAAGTCGTGTCATTGACCCCGCAGTTGTTTTGAAGTGTACCTAGTCTATCATTCAGTCAATCTGGTGATCCACGGACTACGAGTCGCACGGAGGACTAGGACCTGACTGTCTTTAACGACATCATAAAGTGAACCGTATTTTTCTTATTCCTACCATCGAACACACTAACTCGTCTAATCGTGCGATAAAAATAAAAATCTCGCTAGAGTAAACAGCGAAAACTTCAAACACGGCTGAAGTGATAATATGTTGGTTCAATAACTTCTTTTTATGGTTCGACAATCTATTAACGACTTATTAGTTGTTAATACCAATAAAACGTCATGTGCCTTCCTTTAAAGTATGTTGTTTAAAGAGCACATTGCAACGTCACACGCCTTTTATCCACGAAGGGGTAGGCAGAAGTCAACATTACGGTACGTAATACCGCTATACAATGTACACCCACTTTTCACCATTTGTGTTATAAGCCCAATATAATGCTCAATTAAAAATTGAACATACAATACGATTTTGGCCTCTTGAAAGTATATCAAAATAAAGCTAATTGTTTCTTAATCAGGTCACATTGGAGCTTGGGCGTTAGGTGCGTCGGGAGGTACCCTGGCACTACTAGTCCTTGCAGCTTTAGCCCTCTACCGCGGTTGGCGCTACGAACAAGAACTGGACTCACTGCTCTGGAAAATTGACTTCCGCGAGTTACATTTGCCAGACGAAGAACAACGAGCGAACAAAATGAGTAGGTAAACCGAACTTGTACATGTTGTCTGCATGCGCTAACACTAATATTTTGTTAACATATCAAAGGATGGTTTAAAGTTTATTTGCACTAGTTGAAATGGATCAGCTTCTGTATTTATTTAACTATTCGAAGATGGTAATATGTTCGAGTTGTGCCTATTGTAGTACAGACAACTGTTGTGCCCATTGTATGCTGTTATATGTAGTAAGAAATAAATAACGCGGGCAAAGACAGCCTTTGTCCGCCCTCGACATTTCGACACCCGCGAATCTTTGGCAGAAACTAGAAATGTGGTTGACCGCCCCTATATCGTCTCTTCTGCTCGCTGCACAAAGCGAAATAGATCGTTCATCTAGTCTACCACTTTGTTCAGCTATTTGATATAAAATACCAAAGTATGTACTCCAATGAACACTTTGATACACTCCAAAGCAATAGAAATAAATTTTACGATGAAAATATTTTTAACTTCACCGTTTCAATAAGTTCAGTGTACAGCACTAATAGCTTTGTGACGTAATAAATAGAGTTCAGAATAAAAATAACTGCAATTTTCTCTTATAGTAAATCACGAGTGGAATGGTAAAGAGAAATCAGTCGTATTATTGTGTAGATTTGTATTCAATTCAACCTATCAGTTTAATTTTATAGGACTTTGGTAGATCTGGGAAGAATATGATTCTTATAACTTGTGTTCAATTAAGTCTTTGGGTATATATAGTGTAAAGTAGTTAATTTAATTATTGTTTCTACTTTTAAGTGTTTCATGTAAAACAGAATATTATGTCCCTGGAAAATTCAATATCGGATAGACGACATATCATGTACTAGATGCATGAATACAATCTTGTATTCTCAAATAATTAAGAGTATAGGGAGTTGATAAAAATTACACTCGTGGTATATGGCTGAAAATTTGATGTAGGTACCTAAGTACACATACTTGCACCTCTATCAACTTCCCCTAAGAATAAAATAACAATTTTACAAGTTGATCAGAGCTGAATTCTTCCAGCAAGATAGCAATGCGGGCGGGAACGTCACTTCTTCAACCAATGCGGTGGGCGGAGAGAAGAATGGAGGCAGCACGGGTGGGGTCCGCTCCAGTCAGGTGTCTCTGAGCTCAAACCCAGACCTAGACTTCCGTTACTCCGCCATTTTTACTGAGGTAGCATTCTATCGCGGCCGCCTGCTCGCCGTGAAGCGAGTCCGCAGACATCACATCGATATCAACAGGGAAATCAAGAAGGAGCTAAAAATTGTAAGTTATACCAATCGGTTCACTTACATCACCTACCTACCATTTTATTTTCACGTTTGTCAAAATGCCTGTGTCGTACTTTTAACCTTTCAAATGTCTTATGCACCACAATTGTGTATCTTCAACATTAGGTCAAAAACTTAATACTCAAAGTACTTACGAAGTTACGATACATAGATAGGATAGATAGTAGATATTTGCCAAGTTATATATGGAATCTGTAGGCAATTTATTTTGATATATCCATGTGGCATTACTGAGGATAGCTCAAAGCCTTCCCTAGGGCGGCGAAACAAACAAAACATTTCTCTTCCTAGCCTCGTATGATGGAGGTGCCGGCTGAAATAAATCGCTTTAATACATTCGGATTTACTCAACTGACGCAGGTACCTAGTGGAATAGAAATAAATAGGTGGTATTATCTAACGAAATGTATTTGTGTAGGTACCTACCTCCCTACCTCGTAATCATCGTGTTTACGTGGAACTTTCAGCGTTTGGTGTGGTGTACGTGCTTCTTAGTTACATTGGTCTTATTATAGCAATATGTTTACCGTTAATTTTACTCAAAGATATTCCCCTTATCTAAACAAATCTAAAAAAACACTATGAACTGAAATTCGTCTAAAATGAATTCGTAATTGTTTATTTTAATAAAACTAATAATTCGTCTTGATCAATCTATCACCGAATCACCGCCCACAACAGAAAATTGAAAATTATTTCATTTACCTACTTGTTTATTTTAATTAAAATAAAAGTAATAATTCGGCTTAAATCAATCTATCACAACTCACAGCCGACCATCTGCACTTACAGTAGTATACATTTTACTTATTTAAACAAAACCTAGGTGTATACCTATACCTATATAGGTACGTTACCAGGATTGTAACTAAAATAAAATGTTCGAAGCAAATAATAACGCGAAGGGCGATTTGTTCAGGTGTGGATAAATACCTTCGTAGTTCGCACTAGCTTACACCTGTTTGTTCAGTTTCACTACAATTTATTTGGACGGTGAATTGCAAAACTCAAATAAAAGTCTTGGAACTTTCTTCCACCACGACTTCAACTCTCGAATGTATGTTAAAATATGTGTTTTCTTAATACGATGCGTGGGCATTTCGGATTGAATCAACCGGAGAATTAGCATTCCTAAAAGCACGCGATATATTTATCTTGTAAAGAATGTATCCCCCAATTACTGTAAATTGCTAGCTGTTTTGCCGAGGAATGGGAGGAGCAGTGGTATCCTTATCTGATAACGTCAATTTATTGCTTTCAACCACACCCCCAAACACGATTTTTTCCGATGTGCTTATTGATAGGACAATGCGTGTTCCTATACAATTGACGATGGTGAATGTAGATAATGATCACGATCAAATTGCCTCAAAAATAGTGTATAGGTATAGAACTTAATTTTTCTGCTACGAGAAAGTATATTGAGATTGAATCAAAGTTTCAATCAATCGATATCAGTCGTTTATTGAAAAGCGAATCTCTGTAGCAAAAAGGCCAGCGTCCACAAAATCTTTTATTTTATTTGAGACAATCAAAGCATATAGTAAAGAAAAATGCATCCATACAAACGTATATGAGATACCCAAAAAAACGTTAATACCCTTTACTCTCCAAATAAAACAGTAGGAGTCTGACAATTTCATTGGAATCTCGTACATATTGGTAGGCAATAATTGCAGCAGTATCTGTCTACGAGGTATTATTGTTTGTGCAGCGTGTAATAAGCTGTGTGTGTCGGCAGATGCGGGATTTGCAGCACGATAACGTGAACGGGTTCGTCGGCGCGTGCATTGAGCCGCCCAACGTTTGCGCCTTATCCGAATACTGCACTAGAGGTAGTCTCAAGGTAAACTATATATTTATTAATTAGATTATTAACTTAATTTTAATAGGATTTCTATTGAGACTGGATTAGACCAGATGTGTTGACCACAGCTAAGGTTTATAATATTTTTCTATTTCGCTACAATGGGACAAAACTATAACCGACAGGTAAAACTTAAAAAGCAACCTATTTATTACCTTCATTGACCTAGACTCTAAGACCTTAAAAGAGACTTAATGCCTATCTAGGTACCTACTATTTAACTTCTTAATATGTTTTTATTACAGGATATTCTTGAAAACGAAGATATCAAACTGGACAACATGTTCATCGCATCTCTAGTCGGCGATATAATTAGAGTGAGTAAATCAGTAAAGATTCACTTTATCTGAGATTTAACGTGCCCGCCGGGCCGCCGGGCCAGTCGGGCAAACAAGGTTAAAGTCTAACATGTGGAAACTATAAACTAATGCATATTTGTAGGTGTTAGATATTCTATTTCGATGACTACAAATCAACAACAAACCCTATCATAACATTTGCGCGGTATTAGGAGATCTAAATCATGACGTTCATCAAATGCTAAAAGCTTTTAAATCTGTAGCAACTAGCTAGCTTGAGGCTAAACAGATTTAAACTAAGGATTTAGAATTTGCGCACATACCTACTTTTTGTTAATTCTTTGCATAGCTTTGCAGCTAGGGTTCAAACTCCAATCCGATCCAATAATAAGGTCAGGTCGATATATAAACCGGAGGCCCAATTCCCACCTTCCTAACCCCCAAAAGGCCGGCAACGCACTTGTAACGTCTCTGGCGTTTAAAGTGTCCATGAGCTTTTCCTCGTTTACGAGCGAGTGTGTGTTCGATAAAAAAACTAATAGGTTACTGTGTAGATACCAAGTCTTTTATAGTTACTCTTTCATTTCCAGGGTATGATTTTCATCCACGAGTCGCCACTACAATACCACGGTGCACTACGGCCGTCAAACTGCCTAGTAGACGCTCGTTGGGTAGTCAAGTTAGCAGATTTTGGATTAAAGGAATTTCGTAAAGGTGAACTGCCTCCCTCGGAATCCAATGCTTTGAGGGCTCACATTGAAGGTAAGCTAAGGAAATCCTAAGATTTACTACCTAGATGTTTTTGATACATATTAGGTAGGTACTGAAATACCTAAACCGCCCTTCCAGTTTAAATTGATTCAGTTAACGAAATGAGTGGGCAAGTAATTTATAATCCCCTGAATATTGTTTCTGTTATTCACGTATGGTTGCCTTCTTTATATTAGTCTCAGCGATTCAATAATTAGATACTTATGTATAGTATGATAGTAAATAGGTAGTATCTATAAACTTATTTTCTGTTCACAGGTTTAGCTTACCTATCACCAGAGTTACTCCGCTCAGTGGGGTGGGGCAAGGAAACCACCAACATGACAGTAGAGCTACACGATGGTTCACCGCAGTCCGACGTGTATGCGTTCTCCTTAGTACTTTATGAGCTGCATACAAGGCGAGGGCCGTTCGGAGGAGATGCCTTACCGGTGCCCTCTCTACTGCACAGGATTGCGTCACCAGATCCCGTGCCATATAGGTAGGTATGTGTCTGAGCAGAGGGCAACGTGACCCATAAGGTTTACTAACCCACACAGTTTAAGATCTGCTCAATAGGACTTATTAAAATAACATGGCCTAATGTCTAATGCTAGGCAAGCATTAAACATACATAATAAAAACTTAAGTTTGTGTATTAGATTCGGACTAGGATCAAAAAACTCATTCATGTAACTAATAAAAAATAATATTGGTAGAAGACAAGCTGTTCACTTTTGCATATTTAAATACATGTTAAAATTAATTCATATTTAAATTCCAGGCCTCCACTAGACGCTCTGACCGGTAGTTTTGACTGTGTTAGAGAATGTTGTTGCGAATGCTGGGCAGAGGAACCGACAGCTCGACCGGATTTCAAAGCCATACGCACTCGACTCAGACCTTTACGGAAGGGCATGTAAGTTTATTTACCTTTTTTTGATCACAGGGTGAAACCTTCAAAAGACGCCTAGCTTTTTGGGGATAAAAGACTAGGCAGTGTAGGATTTTGACCTCACTAAAACCACTCCGGTGGCCAACCTTAACACCTGTAAGGGGTCCTCTTAATAGACCTGCTCCGGAGCCCCCACAGTGCAACGCCTGTTACGGCACATCCCTAAGGAGACGTGTATCTCCCATGAGCCTCACTTATGCAAGTTACACGGCAGTACGTGAATACTGTGCCACCGTCTTCCCTAAGGTCACTGGGTGAGCGCCTAGAGTCCCCACTCTATGCGCCCGTGGCTGTTTATTTACCTGCCTATCGATTTTTATCACTGATATTTACACCGATCAGCTCTGAAGATTTGTGTTCTTTGTTTTCAGGAAACCAAATATATTCGACAACATGATAGCAATGATGGAGAAATACGCAAATAATCTCGAGGTTTTAGTGGACGAGCGGACAGATCAATTGCAGGAGGAGAAAAAAAAGACTGGTATGAATCCCTTCAGACTTAAACAACATAAATTTCTAAACTGGGACAGAGTATAAATGGTATTAAGTTTGGTCCGTATGTTTTCAGAGGCTTTATTAGAAGAAATGTTGCCAGCTCCTGTCGCAGAGCAGCTAAAGCGTGGTCGACGAGTAATGCCAGAGAGTTATGATTCCGTGACTATTTATTTTAGCGATATCGTCGGCTTCACAGCCATGTCGGCCGAAAGCACACCTCTACAGGTAACTGAGCACTTTATGTTCCATTGATCTACTCCTTCTCCTACCTACTTCCTAATCCTAATTAGTAGGTAGGCGTTTAAGTTATTATAATAATAATAATACACAACTGTTTGCAGGTGGTAGATTTTTTGAACGACCTATACACATGCTTCGATTCAATATTAGAAAATTTTGACGTCTATAAAGTGGAAACTATAGGCGACGCGTACATGGTGGTAAGTAATTTATAAATCACGGTCCTTCATCGATGTAAACAGGGAATATTAAAAGTAATGCTATATACTATATTTTTAAGGTATCCGGTCTACCAATTCGCAATGGTATACTCCACGCAGGCGAAGTAGCCTCGATGGCACTAGCATTATTGTCTGCCACGAGAGCATTCCGCTTGCGACATCGACCTGACCACCGACTGATGCTACGGGTCGGCATACATTCAGGTACCATAACGTATTATCATCGTTCTTTATTGTTCTTTTAGGTGTATTTAAGGAAATACAGTTCTATAATATGTGGTTCTAACATTACCAGGTCCAGTATGTGCAGGCGTAGTAGGTCTGAAGATGCCCAGGTATTGTCTATTCGGAGACACAGTCAACACCGCGAGCCGGTTTGAGTCAACAGGGGCACGTAAGTAGTGATCATATTACAGGAATATTAGTATTTACTGTAAAAATACTATGTAACTAAAACGAAATCATTCGGTATTTCAGCTCTAAAAATCCATTGTAGTCAAGCTTGCAAGACATTACTGGATCAACTGGGAGGTTATATACTGGAGGAGCGAGGTATAGTGTCAATGAAAGGCAAGCGGGACCAGGTGACGTACTGGCTGCGCGGGGAGGAGCCCACGGCGGCCGCGGCGCGCGCGCGGCGCCGGGCGGCCCGCGACTACGGACAGGCTCCCGGCAGCACCGACAAACGAGGACAACGCAGCTCACTCAAAACTAAAAACTGGAAGAACCAAGTCGGTGGACTTCATAGGTAACTAAACGCTTTGTTACTTATATTTTTTATGGCATATTTAAAAATACTGAAACTTTATTGCTTTCTATTATTGCAGATGTTGCAGTTTAGAATCTCCTAAAAAATTACGTTTCGCCTCTGGCAATCATTTAGAATCGCACACAGATGGTGTTTTACATCACCGCAGCGATGAATACCTCATGGAAGTAAGTACTTGTAACAAGTTGACGATTTTTATAAAATTGCAAACACTTAAAAATTGTCCATATTACAGGTGGTCGGGGAAGGAAGACTGGTACCGGCGCAACGATGTGATTTATTAGAGGCACCGAGCCTTCGTCAAGAATATACGAGTATATCGTGTCCTATCATCGAGCACACGGAGTGCGCCCCGCCAGTCCCCGCGGACACGCCGCTACTGGAGAAGGAGGCGCCGCCGTGTGAGTCCAAGCAGTGTGACATCAAGCCGTGTGACATCAAACTGGTCATCAACGGCTGCTCCTACAACGAGCGCGATGGCGCCGGCATACCACTGCTGGCGGACGCGTAATATGTGCATTTGTACTTACCATGTAATCCTAGTCAATGGCAGCGACATGTATCTCTAGAGCTACTGTGACATGTCAAGCATAGCTAGTTCCGAGTCGCAGTAGTTAATATTTGTACGAGGAAGGTCGAAGGCCTCGTTAGCTACGGCGGTGTTCTACCTTAAGGTTGGAGGTGAACGCTCGCTCTGTATTCACGAGTCTACAACGATCTTCTCGTCTCTCGAATGACACTTAATGTAATTGTGATCTACGTCAGTATTATTAAGAGACCTTGTTCAATAGAAATTATTTAATAACATTAAACTTATTTCACAATTGACGGTAACATCGTTTTACTTACACATATTATTTACAACATCTCGATATACATACACGGCGTCGGTCGCTCGGGTCCGTTCAGACGGCGGACTCGGTGTCTAGCAGTGGCTTGGCGCGGCGCAGGTCGGCGCTGGGCGCGCGCGCCGTGCTGAAGAAGCCCAGCAGCCACGACGGGATCGCGAACCGCGGCGCCTTGCGCTCCGCCGCCTTCGTCGGCTCCACGTTCTCCAGCGAGCGCCAGCGCTTGTAGAACTCGATGTAGCTGGCCTCGGTGGACGTGGCCTTCCTGCGCGGCCGCTCCAGTTTAGTGGACAGGCTGGTCTTGCGCAGGAGCGGGCTGTCCTCGTCGCGCGGCGCCTCGTCGGTGACGATGCCGATGATGGTGCCGTTGAAGACGGGGTCCCCGCAGACGGTGGCGACGCCCACCTCGTGGTCGAGTGAGCGCGCGGTGTGCTGGCGGCGCAGGCGCGCGTCGCGGCGCGGCAGCACGTCCAGGGAGTGCCAGCGCGACGCCTCCGCCTCGTCGGCCGCGCCCAGGCACGCCGTAGACGACGCGATGGAGCTCAGCGCGTGCCTGCAACCACACGGTACGGTGAGCCAGGCTCGCAACTGATGTGGTAGTGTATGCAGTAGTGTCCCAGTAGTACAGTACGTACCTGGGCCGCGGCGCGTTGTTGTCTGGCCGGGCGCGGCGCTGGCTGCTGGGCGAGGAACACAGCGGCGCGGGCAGGGAGCAGCGCGAGCCGCGGATGACGTCACTCTCCTTCGGCCCGCTCGACATGCGCTGCCGTATTGTACTGCCCCCACCTCCTCCTGCACATTCCCAATGACCCAGTTAGTTAGTACACTTTATTTGGTTACATCTACTGAACATTATCAATTTAAAATATCAAAACTATACCTGAAAGTGAAGGATGTCTGGAATCTGCCAGTCTAGGACTTCGCCTAGGTCGACGGAATAGTGGACGCTCTTCGCCCTCTACGGGTCTCTTTTGTACCGCCTTTTCTGTAGCACTGACCAACCAATATGTCTGAAGCTGTAAGACAAAGAATTACAAAGAAATTACTTACGACTAATTTCTACACCATTTTAATATAAGCGTGACATTCATCAGTGTATGTTGCGTACCTGCCCTTTGCCTTTAATTGGTATAGTGCCCCTAGGCTCGACGATGTATCCGCCGATCTTGTCGAGTGCTTGCTTGCAGCTCGGGGAGATGTGTATCTTGAGCGGCTCGCCGTTGGACTCCATGCGCGACGCAGTGTTCACCGTGTCACCGAACAGACAGTAGCGGGGCATCGTCAGTCCCACCACTCCCGCCACTACGGCGCCTGGTCACATACAGATACAGATATTAAGAGCCCCGGTATAGCTCGAACTAGACCGGAATCCCCGGTGATATAAATATTATCCATTCCGTAAATGTCAGTTAATAATAATCAAATCAATTACCAGTATGAATTCCTATCCTAAGCTTGAGTGTTTCATTTGGTCTATGAGATATTTTGTGACTTTTAACAGCGTTCAATAATTCCAGTGCCATAGAAGCGATCTCACCAACGTGTCTGTCGTTATTTCTTATAGGTAGACCAGATACCTGAGAATATGTAAAACATTTTATTAAACGTGGTTTCAATCTCCTTCTAAGTTGTAGAGCAAACAATGAATAGACTACTCACCACCATGTACGCGTCTCCTATAGTCTCCACCTTGTAAACATCGTAGCCTCTAATTATCCTATCAAACACCGTGTACAGGTCGTTGAGAAAGTTGACGACTTGGAGCGGAGTGCTCTCTGCCGACATGGCGGTGAAGCCGACTATGTCACTGAAGTAGATGGTGACAGAGTCGAAGGACTCCGGCTCCACGCCCTCGCCCGTGGTGAGGCGGTGCGCCACCGACCTGCAACAACCGCACCATGTACCCAGCCCACACGCACTGCCGCACGCCGTCGTATCACACAACTTCACTTACCACTACGTCAGTCTCATGCCGCTACTTGCAAGCTACGATATAAATCAACATACATACGTCACTAGACCTACGGACACTTCAATCACAAGCGCTCGAATCACAGTAACCCTTGTTTCAAAGTAAACAAGAAAATATCTGACCAGCTTTGTTCAGACCTGAAGTAGGTAATTAAAACGTGATACTTATACTTAGAAATGTTCATATTAAAGAATTAGTCAGCACTATTAATTTAAGCATGCTCATCTAAAATAAAAATTATCAAAAGTGCAATGTAATTTGAAAAAAGAGTCCACTCGTGCCCCATTACGAAAGATCACCAAAGAAACGCTACAAAATCGCTTGCAAAAAGCTATAAAAACCAGTAAACTACATGAAGAAAACTGCCATCACCGACACGACACGCCACGCTAAACCGCCACAGTATCCCAAGCAAGCTCTATATCTACTCAAACTCTGTTAATGAAAAAGGTGAGCCACGTAATCACAATGTTGGGAACATATCAATGTAAGATTGTGATGTGAGCCGGCCACCTGTGTGTGAGGCAAACCATATTAAACTACAATCACCAATAGGGAGTTAATTACCTCAAGACATTTTCACGACATTTCTATAATGGATCAATCTCCACATCTGGAAAAGAACACAAGTACAACAAAGTGAATACATTAAATTTTTAGACGACGTACCACTGTTTTACATCAAGTCCATGTCGATGTTTCGTGTGTTTGATGAATGAACTATATTGTGTGTATTAGTTTATTTATAGTACCATTATCAATCCGAGCTAATAATACTTTAAGCGTGAATAATGTTCATGATTTCATATTATGTACTAATGTGACCTATTATGTGGTTAATTTGTATATGTACAAAACGTTAATTTCGAAACTTTATAACGTTGTGGTGCCCATTATATTTTACAATACAATACAATGTCGTGTAGATTTACAAAAGTAAAGTCATGTAAAGTTCGCTAAGCCTGTAAGAAAACAACACATTACCAGTCAACTCATTAATGAAAAGTTCACGTCCGCACGTGTATACAAGAGCAAAGTATAAGATCTAGTTATCACATAGTAGCAATGAGACTTGGACTAAATGTAAACCAGTACGCACACTACTGCGACATCCAGGTGTGTGATACAGCTTGTTGTATTTGCGTCTTCCTCAACTGTGCTCACATGTATATATTAATTACACCGATAACAGTACAAACCTTTAAATTAGTAATAATATAGTAATTAGATGACGCTAACATATAACACCAATGTACACAAAATATTAATTACATGTACATGCACATCACGGTGGTTACCAGCGCGACTGGGCCGAAGCTTGCTTCTTTAAATGCGTTTTAGACACAAATCTTAACACGAACGAATCAGTACGCGAGTTGTTATTGACATAATGTGACATCAGTATTATATACAACAACGAGGACAGTATTACTGCATTGGGTACAACATAGTTCTAGTTGTATGTACTTGTGTATAATCAACTTACTTTGGGAGCATCCTATGTAATAAGTCTTCGGTTTTCTGCTTCTCTTCCATCAATAGCCTCGTTCTCTCGGTGACTAGTTCTTCTAAATTATTGGCATACTTCTCCATCATGTCCATCATTTGATCCATTATATTTCTTGATCTGGAAAAAGTAATGAAAATGTTATCCAACTTTATAAAATATTCCCTACCAATTTGTGAAGATGATTTATGATATTTGTTCTACTCACTTTCCTGACTTCATTTTTTTGAGACGACTTCTAATAGTAGGGAAGTCGGGTCTCAGGTTGGGGTCTTCGGCCCAGCAGTCTTTCATACACGCCACCACGTAATCTTCGGGAGGAGGATCCAGGGTGTCTGTGTTTGGTCGAAACACCTCTTCACCATCCAACTTTGGTCTCTTTAAGCGCTCTATTATATCTGAGGAAAAATCAGGGCAAACACACGTTAGCATTTTGAAAAAAAAACTGTAAATTATGTATTAAAAGTAACAAAAGGCACACATACCCTTCGGTTCTGTTCCCGTCAGTCCAAAAGGACCTCTCCTAGCTATTATTTCGTATAAAATTATGCCAAATGCATATACATCGCCCTTCTGTGTACCACCGACGGTACCATTGGGGTTATCCATCTCCCTTAGCAGTTCTGGTGCCTTCCATAATAAGCCTGAAATTGATATAACATCATCATAGCATTTACTTCATTTACAAGAAAATGTATAATAGTAATACATATTTTATAAATCATACCTCTATAATATTGGTGTTCTCCAATAAATTCGTTTTCAGCACAAGCTCTCAGCTCGTGTAGACCAAAATCAGCAACCTAGAACAGTAATTTTAAGTGTTGAAGGAACATCAGTGTTTTTCTACCTATTAATATGTCCAATAAACGTATATAAAGTATATCTAACCTGCAGCATCCACCTAGACGTAACAACACAATTCGAGGATTTGAGATTCCCATGAAAAATTAATGGCGAAGTATGAATAAACATCATACCCTGTAAAAAAAATCGTCAAGTTTAGTATGATATAGGCAATAAAGTTACGACGTTCAATTAGTTCATTATGTACTTACGTACCTTTATGAGATCATGAATTAGCGAAGATATAAACATTTTGTCCAATTTTATATCTTCATTTTCGATTATATCCTGGAAATAACATCGGCATTATTTACAACACTCGTTATATAAAATCTATTATTTATAAAATCTATTTATTAAGCAGGGTAATCATAAGCGAGCCGTAACTATAACCAAATAGACATAACGAAATTTTAGTGTTACTGACTTGCGAAACACGTACAAATCGGGCTTTTTGGTAAAAATATACCGAAACTATTACAATTACGGTTCAATGATGGAGGGAAATGCCTTAAGTGGTACTGTACTCACATACAAGCTCCCCTTGGCGCAGTAGTCAGTGAGTATGAGCACGCGCAGTGGCTCCACCACGGCGCCGATGAACGAGTTCAGGTTGTCGTGACGTAACTCACGCAACAGACGCATCTCCTTCATTATCTCACGTGGAATGTCCTAGGAAACATACATTATCATATTTATGAGGTCGCTAACAATCATTTCTATTTCAAAAATAAATCATAAGAATCAATTATATCATTGGGTGACATTATGATCATGAACTGCTTACTTTCTTCTTTGAGAACTTAAGCTCTTTGATTCTGACAACATTTCCTTTAAACTGCGCCGTTGTCGTGAATATCTGCGTGCAGCATTTGCTCTCGCACGATATCCCGCTCGCTAAGCTCAGCTGTAACATAAACAAAATAATTCTAAAAACTTCGGTTATGCCCCGCAACCGACCACAAATAGCACATAAAGTCTGCACTGTTTACACAAAAGCTAGCGCTTGCCTGCGCGTCTATGTCTGGTAAGGGGTTACCTTACTAGGCGACCACACGAGACCACTGCCCAGATATCCAGCAATTTCTTGTGGGTCTATCTTCCAGAGTAGACCCTCGATCTCTTGCTCAATCTTCCACTTGCGGTATATGCTGATAGTGACGACCAGCGCACAGAACAGAGTCACTGCTAACGTGCCGGCTACCACTAACGAAGTTATTTGCGAGTCGTCTTTGGGACACTTCTCATTCAAAAATCCACAAGACGGCTCGTCTTCGGGTTTCACGCTATCCGGCCAATCGATCGGCAAGCGAGGGTTTAATTTGTATTCCTGTGAAATAAAAGCTATTATAAGTTCATATATAAAAATAGTTATCTTGTATTGTAATGTAATGACAATGAACATGCAACGTACTGGGAACTCGCGCAGATTCTGGTGCTGGAAATGTCCGACGGGGATCATACTGTAGGAGCAGTTGACGTCGCCACCTTGATACTTGGTCGGCTTGAACGCCAGCACGGAGAAGTTACCTTCGGAGTCCGCCCGCTCGTCCAAACGAATAGACATACCAGTTATACCTGGAGCAATATAATACAATGGTGTAATCCTTAAGAACTGTTAAATAGGAATCATTTTGTAAAGTATGGTCTTGAAACTTACTTTTATATGGAGAACTTTGAATCATTTTGGCGACGATACGGGTCCCGTTCGTGGCTATACTACGTAGTTTTGCTTCCGTCAACGGTTCATTGCGAGTCTCTTCCCTTATGATCTGATCCAAAGCTCTTGCGTACAGTTTCACCGAATCGTACAAGTATGCAGCGTATATGGAAACAAACTGGAAATGACATTGGATTGTGAGATACGTAATAAAGATTCTGGAATACAGGTTCATTAAAATTTACAATGTCAATTATTAAATGGACGAAAACTAGCTCAGGGAGTAAGTCCATAATGACATAAATAGGCCATTTTTATCCCAGTTTAGTGGATAAAGCCGCTAGCAGAATCTAGTACTTATATACTTCTATTTAAAAAGTTATTGATTAGCCAACATCACCACTATACAAAAAGTACCATCAACTCTAAACTCACCTTACTAAAAAACTGATTGACGAATACAGATTCTTTGAACGTGAATGGCGCGAGTGTGTTGTACTTGCGGACTTTATTCGTGAACTCCTCATAGTCGCTAGACGGCTCCGAGGAGACCACGACCAGTAGAGACTGCGCTCGCTTCTTGAAATCTATCGTGTTCGGACATATCAGCTTCGTTGATACTCGATCCTCAGTTTCTGAGAAAGATTTACTAAATTAGTGTTTTGGTAATCGATATTACAGTATATAGTTTAATGTGAGTGGTAGAACAAAAGATTGGGTTTACGCGTACGTACTGAAATGTATGAGCAAATTACGAAGTCTGAATGTAAACCGAACTGCGTCTTCGATTGACTAAAGAATGCAACAAAAGTTAATGAACAACAAAACAACATGTAAGCGCCTCGCGTCCGAAACACGAAAATCAATATAAACGACCATAATGTGCAAATAACTTGTATTTTAATTAGATTTGCAATTGTAATGTTTACGCTCTGCGAACAATGTGACGACGCTGATGACGGGACAAGGAAAACAGAACCGCTCAAGACATTTTACGCAGAAATTTGTGTTGTAACATATTTTTTTCTTTAACTTATCAATTGTATTCTTTATACTGCGTTCTATTACTCACTTATAAGGTATTTCAACGCTTCTTTGGGTGAATATGTCATCATATCCACGAATATGACCATGTACTCGCCCTTGGAGAATAGGTGCAGTGATTCCATTGCAGTCATCATTTCTATGAGGCCAGAAGTTGAACCCAAGAACACGTAAACTGAAAAAAAGGAACAAGTTAGGCATTTAATTTGGTTTTTTTTTTGAGGGAGTCATCCAATGACTTCGCCTTGGACATTGACTCTTACTGACTAAAAACCACCCCGTTCCTTCTCCTGCTTTTCGAGCCGGAGCCCCGGTAAACCCGCTAGGTAGTCCGCAGCTATTCAATTTGGTTTAAGTACAAATCGTGGACATTGACAATTTGATGTCAATTATGGATTTTTTTATTATAAAACGTGTAGAAAGTACTAACTTCGCGTTTTATTCTTGGTGTCCTGTATGAACTGGTACCAGAACCCTGGCGCGCAGCACGTCATCTTATCCTCGCAGCACTTGTACCCGTCGATGACGGCTCGTTGGTGGTTCACTGTCATATTGTTCTTCTTCGCATGGTTCTCTAACGTCAATGCCACCGTCACCCATGATTCCTCATACAGAATGGAGAACTTGTTCCATCTATAGTAACGTAGGAGAGATATTACGGATTTGGTTGCCTGAAATTGAGGAAATTGTTTCATATAAGTATCTACTACCTAGTGTTATGTTGGATTGAGTATTAAAAATTGTAATCTTCAGTTAGTTACCTGAGCTCCAGGCGGCTCCAGCCTCGCAAAGTTCGACAACGTCGAAGTTTGGTAATCTGAACATCTCTGAAACAACGAAATAAATCCTCAATCAGTCAGTCAATCATTGCTAATCCGACAACTCGTTTAGATACGGCTTTATTGAGACTAATACTGTTATCACGATAACTTATAAAGTTGTGCGTCAAAACAGGCTTAAAAACTGTCCGTCACAATTTAAATTCTTCATTTAGATAGGAGTTAGAAGGGTGATTCTTCAAAAAAAGTCACAAAAAGTTAACGGCGTCATTATCCTCACCCAAAAGTTAACAATTCTGGCGATTGAAACACAAAATTTGGTTTCAATAAATTAAACTGTGACACTGCTCTCAACCAATAAAATATAAATAAGGATGACAATAAGCTACCATGATGCTTAATAACGCGGGAGAATAATGATTTGTTAAATAAAAGTTAAAGTTTTTGAAGAATCACCCAGAAAGTACATCTCCATCCACTTACATAGGAGATCATGGGTAAGTTCCTGGATTGTGCTACGATCGCCTCGGTGTGACAGCGACCCTCGGGCCCGAAGAAGGCGACGACGCCCGCGCAGCTCATGTCGGTGATCAGCCGCGTCGCCGTCACCGTGTCAAACTTAGTGTCATGCCATTGTAGCAGCAACTCCACGTCCGGCAGCAACGATGTGTTGTTGTTTAACTACAACAATATTCATTAATTAGGACATACACATCTGTATTATGTACATGTTGGTCTATTACGGTAACATATTCGGTATGTAACCGCTAAACACCAAGCCAAAATTCGACCTTAATATAAAAATACTAACGGTATAGTCATCAACCACTAAACTACGGTACCTCTGTATTGATATTTATAGGACATTTACTTATATATGAGGAATTCCAAAAGAACTGTTTGTTTGTCCTCGAGCTAAAAATAGCTACGGAAGTGTAGATATGATTTTACGCTGATCAAATAAAGTTTTATCATTGTACGAATCCAAGTGGATTTACAAACATTTTATACTTGACAGTTTTGTTGGTTCCAGGCGTAGTGAATGTAACTACATCGCGAGGAATTCCAATTCAAACATCAGAGAGCCATTCAAAACCGCGCTGGAATTAGTTTAGATACGTGTGATTTAATGTGATGCTAAAAATATTGCGGTATGCTATCAGGCTAATGGAAAGATTCAGACTCCTTGGCTATATAGTTTAATGGGAACGAGTATTATATAAATTATAGTAATGAATAGCGAATAGAAACAGCAGCATACCTCCTCGAGGGCAATGGAGAGTGCCCCGGATATAGTCAGGCCCTGTCGGTCTCGCAGGTCGCCGGTGATGCAGGGCAGGTAGCCGATGGTGAGGTTAAACTTCTTGGCGGCGAGCGAAGGCTCGGCCAATAGGCTCAGCGCCGCGAGTACCAGCACCCGCGCGCCGCGCCACATGCCGTCGCCTTCACTACGACACGCTCACCTGCACAACACAAAACACCATTAGCCACTTATCTAGCACAATCGCCAAACATGTACAAATTACGGTGCTTCTAAGCAATGTACGCACTATTCCCCAAAATCTAAAAAAAAGGTTGAAGGTGGCTTTCTAACAGAAACATTTTATTCGTATTTATTGGATGTGGACAAAAATACGTAGTAATAAAATTAAACTAACTAAACAAATAATGCAGAAGGAATAGATAGAGGCCATACATACGGTAAATATTATTGAAAGTTCAATGTCCACAGGTGAATGGTTACACGACTTACAAATAATTTCATTTACAGTAATAAATGGATGGAAAACTAATATTTTCCGCAGTAGGTTATTAAATAGATAGTTGCATAACGTTTACTAATTAGTTGCAGTATTTGTATTTCCCCAGAATATAATAATATGCGCGGAGTATATTACTAGTAATATGAAGATAATATTATTATTATTCAGATAACAATCCTACACGAGACAATTAATTTTATATAAACAATATTGATGTATCATCAAGCGTTTATTTATTAAAGCCAGTGAAGGGGTCTGTATTTTAACAAAAATAAGAAAAACTACCTACTTAGATCAAATAGGCAACTTATTGCATAGCGAATGTAACAAATCAACTAAGATAATTTTGTTTCGGCAGGATTCGTTCAAGTTCTACTTCTGTTCAGAAAACATTTTTGCTATAAGCAATGCATCAAGATAAACCTTAGGGGTTTCATAAAACTTCAGAGTCATTGTCCTATTACGATAAGAGGATGATTGGTAGATAACATACGTATTGAAACAGTGTGTGCCTTCATGTCGAACAGCAAACATAATTATTGTGATGGCAATTAAAACTTATCATGATAAACAAAGTTATTCATTTGTCATATGATCAACGTAAGAAATTGTTATTAATTATTATAATCTATGAAATAAACACTTTCTTAATCCGTGTTAGTAGTTAGAGCGAATACTCTATTGATTCATGTTCTGGCAAAACTTGTCGGCGTCAAATAGGTAGGTACTAAATAGCATCATAGTAAAATAAACATTTCAATAATCGAGTTTAGTGCCGTTATAAAGCTATCATTTAATTTTAGATTAGTTTTATACGTATCCATATCGTACACACAGTTATCCCAAATCCCAACGCCACGCAAAAGAAAATGTTTTAGAGGTAAAATTGTTAAACTAAACTAGTTACTTACTTGTATATTTCAGACATATTGTAAGAAAATTATACACAAAAAGAAGTTTTAAGCACGATATTTAACAGTTTATCAAAAGACTACATAATGGCGACAATGAGCGTGTCTATTTCTGTAACTCAATAAAGGGAAGTCTTCCTGCAGCGCGTTTTCCGCCCTCAAATGTAGGAATTGCTTCCATGCTGTCAAGTAAGTAATTGGCTCGCAGCCGGCGACCGATTAGACCAATTGACGTGCCGCTGTTTTGACAACATGCACCTCGTCTTCTAAAAATGTTTATAGGACTATATCTTCAGTGACAATGCTTTTTAAATAAGCGAAAGTAATTTATTTAATAAACTATGTATTATATATTATAGTCTCTCTGTAAGTGTTCCTAGCAGCTAGTATGCTAAAGTAGAAATTTCACGTCCCTCGTATACATAAACGCTATCTAGAGCTAGAGTCAATAACCGCACGTAGCCCGTGTTGCACGCTGGCGCACAGTCAGCACATTGGTTGGTGGCCCGGGCTCGGGCACCTAGCTGGCTAGAGCGGCCAGTGTGCCTGCGCACAATGCCAGGCTGGCCGCAGCTCATTGGAGGCGTGCTCACAGCCCGCACCACACGTATGATCGCCAGCGTCGGTGAACCACGATCTCGCCATGAGATAACATCCGCGATAACGTTCTCCACAGTTATTTTTAGAACTTAATAAAAAAGCTAATGTGATTACTTTTCACGCAATGGTGTACGCTTCCTCTATCACGTAGTTGCACGCCGAATGGTCAAATTTACTACATAAGGTTATAAACCTAACACCAAAAACGGCGTTTTGTCTGCATAAAACCTGACTCAGGTCAGTTGAGTTTCATTAATAATTGGCTACTTGCTTTATTTCCTGGAGTACTTATCCTTGTTATGCTAAAGGTCTAACGTCCCAATTGTCGTTCTTTTTTAAAGTAGCTAGAGTAGAAATGGACAAGAATCCAATGAGAAGAAACTAAAGTTATGATAACCAACAAAGTCCCATACAGAATCGTGAGTGGTATTGATAAGTAGATACATTTAATTTGAGCAATTTGTAAAAACTATTCGTTTTTAATACAAATTACATTCTTAAATAGTTATTGTTCTATTTAACACTGTGATCATTTTTTTCTTTTAAGTCGTTATTGTATTCATTTTTGGTCTATTCTTAACAAGAGAGGACACAAATTTCATTAAAGCTAAGGAGGATTATTTCAAAGTATTTTGAATTGTGACTAATGTAGTAGTAAAGACACGACATAAATCACTGCATGATTATAATATTCCTGGTAAGTGCCTTATGGTTGGCTACGTCACACATTTATTCAAGTTAATATTTGTAACCTCGACTTTGGTTACATATTTACCAAGTTATTAATAGTACGCCAAATACATAAGCTAGAGGCTGAATCAGCAGACGGATCAATCAGATCCAGTTTATACTAACCTACGTATTTTACTTGATCATCAAAATAATACACATTTTCGATGAAAAAAAAATCAAGTGTTTTTATTAGTGAGTTACGTGTTATTATTTAATATGGTGTGTTATATTTTTTACCTTTTGAAACATCATAATGTACAATTTAAACTATTTGGGGAAAACCATATATTATTATCGTCACAGTATTTCAATGAAAATTCGTCACACAATAAATTGAAAAGCAGCAATAACATTTTCGTGTGGAACATTTTTAATGTTTCATTCCAAGGAAATTAAAAAGATATTAATTTATTACAAACATTTGGAGATTAACTAGGACCATTTTTCTACATAGGACGAAAGAATTAGGACCATTGTTCAACATAGGACCTAACCTAGTCATATTTTTTCATTACCTAAGATTTTCGTAATGTTATCTCTTCAGACATCGGTACGGTAGATATTTCTCGCGTCCAATTACGTATCCCATCCATAGTAAATTAAATATTAACTACTTTTACAGAGACGAATGTTAACTATTTCAATTCAAACTAATCCTAATTTAAGTCTGAAACTCTGAAACGCAAAAGAGAAAATATTCTCTCATCCCAAACTCATATACCGCGATAAAAAGAGTGTTAGAAATATGACCTCCGTTCCATAGCGACTTCTTGAGTAAAAGAGAGTGTTAAAAATATGACACATAACTAAATTACCCAGAACAAAATACACAAATAATTTTAGGTTGAATCAATAGTTAACTATGTATAAAAATCCCCGGAATAAAATTGTAATGCATTAAACATTTACATTACACTATTTTAGGTGCACATCCAGCACATAACTTAAAGAAGCATTTATTTCTGGATTACCCAAACAGTGTCAGCAATACGCGGACGACTGTAAAATGATGACTAAAATGTATAACTACTACGTACGTATTTAAATTTGTTATTTCTGCAAATAATAACTATTAAAAAACACAACTGTCTAGACATTACTAATTAAAAACTATTTTCCAAAAGAAGTATGTCATATTTATGTAGTCGATGCAATCAAGAATTATCTGCTAGCAGAATAGTACACGTAGAATCAAGATCGTGATCATGACTTAGGTTCTTAATATGTATTTCAAGAATTTACTTTCATTCTTAACTAAGTTGTCGTTGTGCGTATGCTAAAAATTCATCGAGACGTGTTTGTAATTCAAATAGCAAAATATTAGCATTATGCGCTTGGTTACTATAAAACATGGTGCGATTTGGCATGTGTCGTAAGCGGAATAGTCCGTAACGATATCGATCTGGAGACGACGATGTTTGGACTGCCACTCCCGACCGCACCTACCTTAAGTTAATAAAAAAATCGACCACCTCAAGTCTCCTACGACACACTGACACTATATTGTTTTACTTATACGGCTGGGAATCTTTCTACACAATTCACCCATGTAGTCGTTTTCTAATATTTATAACACTAGCTTACCTGCACCTCCTATAGATTGGAAAGTTGCTTTTCCTTCATGGTGCTTGAGAAATTATTTAATTTATCGGCAAATTTACATGTCTCAGCTACTTTGAACTGCTTCTATGAAACTGAAGAATGATCTTAACGAGTAAATGTGTATGTATTTATACTGGATAATTATTAATCAGTTGCATATCAGCGCGTCCCTAGCATGATAATCTCGGTAAGGATAAACATGGTTTTTCATTGACGTAATAATAAAAGGTGATAAAAGATATTGATTGCTCTATTTTTGAAATCCATATTAAGTGGTGTGAAACTGGTTTTGAAACTAGGAATGAAAGTCTCAAATAGAAATGGTAGTTACTTCTTCTAATCTTAGCTGGCACCGAATATCAAAGCAACAAGTTCTACTTTGGAAAGCAGAAAAAATATCCCCAAAGTTGAGTTCAAGACAAACTTTTGACAAAACTAATTTACTCGGTTATCTTGTTTTTTTTCTATCGACATTATCATGGATTAAGTTGAATACAACAATAACAAACGTGTAGCACGCAGCACTAGACTCGTGTGCAATAGGTAGGTATCTAATCAATCATTTGGTCACTCATCGGAAAATGGTAGCTCAGTCGTAAAAGTTTACTGGAAGCAAAGGTATGTATGTACAAGTACATGTACTAAGATCCAACACCACTAAATGCTATTAACGCGGCGCACGATGCTCACGAGGAAGAGTCCCTCTGTGACTTGAAGCTAGAGCGTTTCTCTATAGTTATATTTACGTGTTCAAACCGTTATTTTTAGTTAAATGACTCCTGATTTAATGTTTTTTTCCTATTCAAACAAATCGGCTCAGCCAGATCGATCCTTTGGCCTCGTGCTCAGAAGGCACACTTGCGGTCGCTCGGTCGACAAATCAACTCGACTAGTTAATGACTAATAAAATTAAGTTTCCCACTTGGTATAGAGCCTTTTCTTGAAATCGGACTATTATGTACCCATTAATTTTATTAAATACGCACTCATTGTACTACAAACTACATCATTAATGATCTTTTTGAACCTAAACGATAATGCAATCTAATTTTAATCATTTTTCTATTAATTTTCCTCGTTAATACAACAGCACTGGGGTCTCCTAACTGGCAGTAACATTTCTGGGATTGGGATTTGCGTTATGGCAGATGACAGATCCTTCATTTGTGCTTGATACTTCTTCAGACTTACCCATACCCTAAGGTACACCCACATTACTGCACCGCCACACAAATTGTTCTCATTGGGTATTTATTCAGCCAGCAATGGGCCACTCCCACTGGCACACGATTGAAGCATTTTTAGGGTTGTCGCCTAAATGTCGAGACTCAGTTTATTTTGATTTTTGTCGATATGCCTCTTGCTATCATCTCTACGAAATAGTTAAAGATAGTAGTTTAGGCAATTTACAATGCATAATTGGATGTGCCCATTCAGTCATTTTTATAGTCTTTATTTCACCTATACAAGATTGCACATTACAAAGTTGTATTTTATTGTCGTATATGTGTAAGTACTAAGGGGCGTAGAGGACTAAGGGGCAGGCCTTTGTCCAGCAGTGGACGTCTTGTGGCTGTTGATAATAATGACGATGTGTAAGTAAAATCGATGTTGCAAATTATTGCCGTTAATCTGCCTTTTTAACCTACTCTCTTTGCTCTTTTTGCCCTGCACCTACTTCGTGTTATTTTATCGATTCAGAGATTGTGGAGAGTCAGCAATACACAGAATTGAGTAAATGACTTTGTTGACCCAATGCTGGTACATTATAACTAACTGTCCATTTCTGTTTTTGAAAACTAGAACGTAGAAGTTCTCGCCATAGTTACCTTCAGATTATTATAGTTACCTACCTACTGCACACAGTTTTATGACGTCACGAATCATGCGTGTTCATAAGGACATTACGAAATTTCTGATAAGTCAAGGTTTGTTACCTCTACTTATGCCTTTAGTGCTAAGCTCTTGTTGTTTGATCTTCTTTGTAATAGGACCAAACTTGTAACTACTGCATATGGGTATAATAATATTGTTATGCTTTCATTTCATTTTACTTTTACAAATTAGTTCAAATTACTTGAAAACTCAAAATAATTTAGTCAAGAAGTTACCATAAGCTGCAACTATTTAGTAAAACACCTATCATTATTCATTTCAGAGGTTTTCCTTAACAAATGAAGATAAATATGTCTTGTCATTACTGTTACAAATATTAACAATTTTCCTTGATTTGGTATTAATAGCTGTAAATTAGTGGTTTAAAAATAGAAGCATTATGTACCTAGTCTAAAAATAAGTGCATGCAAGCCTTGATTTATTATTTATGGTTTAGTTTATCAAACTATATTGTGGTTAAATGGTAGTTGGTATGTACCATACTTGGTTGAGCCATATTAAGGTTTATGCAACTATTCATTCTCATTTAATTATGTATTAATATTAGGTAATATTGCATTATTTTTGATGATAAATTTATATTTCTAGAATTCAATATGTAAGAAAATTATGGCAAATAACTTCATAATAGATATGTAATATGTAAGTAGATACTTCAGCAATTTGATTACAAAGAGTAAACTATTCTTATTTCACTAAATTTATTTATAGTAGTTAAATTTTTTCTAATAATATAAATACATCAAATCTATTCTATGCAACAACACACATAAACATTTCTGTTTTAGCTAATTAAGTAATTAGTTATACTATTATAATTATGATGTTATTTATTTACCGTACATTTGCCGTCTGACCTCTACAATCATTAAATAACCAATCATTGCAGAACGGAATATAATCACAAGCAAAAATATTTTATTTGAGTCCAAAAACAGCAGACCTCAATTGCCTGTTGCTATATTACAATAACTTATTTGCTTTATGCACCTAGTAGGTCTTATTAATCTGCATTGTTGTGCGTAAAATGGATTAATACTGATGTATCTATGTAAGTTTACAAATTATCAATAAAAATAATATAAATGAATACAATCACAAATTACTATAAAATATTACTGAAAATTTAATAGGGCTCACGTTAACTCGTCTCGCTCTTTGAAATATGTCCTACAATTTTCTTTAAAATTAGCAAAATTTATATTTCTTCTATAGCTTCATAGTGGTAATTTCATGACGTTTCTTATGTTTTATTAGATAAATGTACTTATCATTACAACAAATTTATATATGAAATCTTATATAGGTAGACAATAATGGATTGTAGACCTAATAGTATTAGAAACTGTTAACCAACTAAGATATTTTATTCCTATTTGTTTGTGTAATAGTATAGTTTTGAATTAAATGGATTCCAAGCAGAATTTCTTATATTTTACTAAACAGATCCATTTAAGTCTAAGTCACTCACATCCTTCAGCAAATAGAACACATCTATGCTACATGGATCTAAAACCAATCCAATACTTAAATGCGGCATACAATGTACCATCAAATGACTGTTTAAAACATTTAGTCTATTTATGAATCACACCGCAATACAAATACTAAGCAACCAACCATTACTGGATTACAAATTGTTTATTAAACTAATATTAATCTTGTGTGTGTATGTACTTTGCATTTGCAATGCAATGCCTAGCTTCAGTTTCTATCTACATGTATATTATTATGTTTACCAAAACTTAATGTGACTTTGATACAAAATAATAAGAATATACGTAAACATGCATTACTCACCATGAATGTCAAATTATCCTGTTTGAATTGTCTTCGTGTATCCTTCATAGAATCATACTTTATCACAGTCTTAAGTCATTCAATTTATAAAACACTGTATTATATATATTTCATTTCACACGTACACACTGAATATAAACTTCAAAAATGTTTACAAAGGAATCAAGCTTCAATAGCATAGTAGGTTGGATTCTAAAAATACATCAACATGATAAAACAGTATGAATGTGTTAACATAAAGCAACACAATGATGACAATATGTTATACGGATTGTGAATCCGGATTAACCGCTTCACGTGCGTGATAGGGTGCTGCTAATAGTGATAGGCTGGAGCTAATGATAATACCAAAATAGATACATATGCACAATGGAAAAAATAGAATTGCAAATCAAAAATTCTAGCTGTTACACTTAAATAGACCGCATAAATACATTTAAATGCACTTCTATCACAGGTAATCTAAGGTACGAACGAATTAAACAAAATAATAACACTGATAATATAATCGAGTATAATATCACTGGACTTTAGAAAGTCGTAGGTACTCATGAATTGACCTGTATATTCAGTAAATATGCTAAGGAATTACACTAACGATGTACAAAAGAATCCAAAACCTCTTATTCGATAAAATCACTGTATTACAACAAGAAACGCAAAAACTTGTAGCTGAGCAAAGTATACAAATAAAATATCTTCCCATCCACCATCACATAACCACCACTACTTGACAAGCACAGCACAGCACCATAATACACATAAAAGTATCGGTAAAAAATGGTACAGCACTACCTACAGAAAACCGTAATTAGTCGATTATGACCATCGACATTCTTAGTCTATTTATGGAATAAAAAGTTATTTCATAGTCTATGGCTAGAAATTCGTCTATGATTATCACTCTATCGTAAAAGATCGTAAATATAAACATTATGGTTCAGTTTGGATGTGACATTTGTGACGAATAAATAAGTAGCCCAAGGTTTAATCAGGGTCCATTTTATTTTTTGTGGAAACGGCCTAGATAAATCAACAAAATGGGTAAAGGTTTTAATAATTACATGTGCAAAAAGTTCTTTCATCCCGCGTCAAGAGATAATTTGAAAAGGGTAAGTAAAGTAATGCGCATTTGCATGACTTCCTAGTTATAAACACTATACTAAGTTTCGTGTTGTTTATTTACAACAACCTTATATCCGCTGAGTTTTAGTTATACATAGTAATATTTAACAATTTCTTCTCTATGTTCAGGTATGGATGGCAGAACAGAAAACAGAAGCTTACAAGAAAAAACAAGAAGAGTTACGTGTTCAATATGAGAAAGAACAAGAATTACATGAAAACAAGTAAGTTACATATACTGGTTGTGGTTTTATTCTAGTTGTAACCTTGAAATAAACAAATTAATTTAACTCTTATATTCTTTCAGGGCATTGCTGAGCAAAGATAGTAAGGATAAATTGAGCCTGAATTTTATGTATGAGCCACCCCCGGGCGTGAAGAAAGAGAGAGAACGTGAAGATAACGAACCTGAGTACAAATTCGAGTGGCAACGCAAGTACAATGCACCCAGGGAGAGCTATTGTAAGGGGGACAATGAAATCCGTGACCAGCCTTTTGGTATACTGGTCCGCAATGTCAGATGTATCAAGTGTCACAAATGGGGTCACATAAATACAGGTAATTAGTAAAATTGTATTGGTATTATCAGTTACCTATGGTAATTTATTGTCTCTATATTGTGGTGTTTTATATTATTTTACCATGTGTTATTTTTTAATTTCTTAATTATTATGTAATTGTAATTGATTTATTGTTGTAATTAACATAAATCAGTGTCATTAAAGCAACAACTCCCCACATTAAATTTATTTTATTTATTGTTTTGTAATTATGAATTGTTATTTACAGACAAGGAATGTTCAATGTACTCCTTATCCATGAGTGAGGCTCGTGCTCTGCAAGCTTCTAGCTCAGCTCCTGAAGAAGAAGAGGAGAAACCAGATGTGCCAACACTAATGCAGCAGATGAGAGACACTGGCTTGGTCATGAAACCTGGGGCTCTACCTCTGTCTGCTACAAAAATTGAAGATAATGATTCCACCAGCTACACTGAAATGGATCTTATCAGTCAACTTACTAAAAAGCAGAAAAAGAAGTTGTTGAAGTAAGTAGTCATACCTATAATAATTTATCTCAAGACTAGCTACTCCCACACAGATCACCCGCTCCGCTCGGCTCCTACTGGTCATATTATGATGATTTATAGTCTTCCTCAATTAATGCTCAATTAATATTACTAATATTTCCAGACTTTAGTCTGTTCAAACAAACTCATTTAGCTTTATATGTATACTAGCGGACCCGACAGACGTTGTCCTGTCTAATTAATTTGAAAATTTTAAACTTTTTTAATAAGCTAAAACATTCTTTTTTTGATGAAAATTATTATTCAAATGTTATGACAATATCTAACGTCATTAATATTTGACACTGCGATGGTAGCGCCGTCCGTCGGATCCGATGTAAAACATTCCAAAATCAACAACTACCAATAAATTAAAACTTTATTAAAAAAACATTGTCCAGCGGACAAAATTGTGAATCTAAACCATTCTCAGATCCTCTTGAACACACAAAAAAAGTTTCATCAAAATCCGTCCAGTCGTTTAAGAGGAGTTCAGTGACATACACACGTACAGAAGAATATATATAAGGGTAAATTATTTTCTAATTAGACATAATTTATAACCATAATTAGATTATTTCAAAATAAATAATTAGATTATATTCAATTATTAGGAAATCGGTGATACTAGTCATTTGGGAGTTTCATAACATTGCATAATCTAGAGATCAACTTGCATTTGACCATCGAATTTTCCGACCTACTTGTAGACCCACACTTTAGTTAATCATTACCATCTTTCTCTTTACAGGAAATTGGAAAAAATGGAAAAGAAGTCGGATAAAAAGAAGAAAGAGAAGAAGCATAAGAAGTCCAAGCATTAAGATTGATTGTGCGCAATTGGCAAATAATCAGCTATAGCCAGCCCATGGCCAAAATCTCGATTTTCTCTATGGCCTCAAAAACATCTAACTCAAGTGGCCTGGATGCCTGAGTTGCTATATGCGCGCGTCAAAATAAGCAGACTCGTAGGATGTCAATACTATGCATGTGCCTAGTGTAGAGCTAAGCTAGTGCACCTTGCATTACTACTTACATATATTATTTCAGTTATGTACTTAGAGTACTTCTGTAAAGACTGTTGTTCTTTAAAGTTTGCTTAAGATTTTAATGTATTTTTACAGAAATTTAACTTATCATATTACCTATTTAAAAAGTAAAGTGGACAGAAGACATTTGGTCTTCCTCATATTTCATTGTTCTTAAATAAGCCATGTTATGTAATAAATTATGTTTTAAACCAAAATAAACACAAGAATATAATATCAAACATTTTTATTTCTCACACAAACTATAGATTCAACAATGATATCACAGAAACTTGATCAATAACATCCTTAACATATAATTATAGCATTTATTTTAATTAACTTATAAAGAAAAAATATATAACAAAATATTATACAGGTGTGCAAACTTTAACATATTTCTTTCTATATTTTTTAAAATAAATATTGAGATATTTTTTTGTAATTAGTTTAATTGACTTATATAATACACTTCAACAGATGCAATTACCCAATATTGACCCAGATATCTATATACCAGAGTGATCTAATAGGCAATCTTATAAGTGTAACAATGTTTTCAAATATTTCATCCATTATGTATTTAAAGAAATGTAGGAAATAATAAGCAAAGTATATGATTACAGAAGTTACAGCAGAATGATAATAATACACTTACCAGCTAATGTGAAACGAAAACATAGTTGTATGTATAAATCTGATTCTGTTATGCTGAAGGTATAAAATAACAAATTGTTACTTGAGGTGCTTTTGTAAACATCACATCTTTTAATCACCAAAGGTAGGTAGAGGTGCACAAGCACCATACATACCTACATTTTACCAACAATGTATCTTGTGAACCTATTGCCATACACTGGCATTTTAGAATCCAGGCTATTACCATGAATTTTCGTAAACCAAAAAACTAACATGATAAATAATACATATAATACTTTACGGCAGTCGCACCAGCAACCACTCAACCAATAAGGTAGCCATACAATAATAACATTGAGCTATGTGAAAATTTGAAGAATCCAGTTATCCATATTTCAGTCACTTTATCCTGAGTTGTCTTAAATACTATAAATCATAATTATACCTAATGATTACACATTAAATCAGGTACCTATAAAGTATCAAATTTTAACATAAGTCTTTTCATCAATTTCTATTATGTCCTGCCTGTCGTTTCTTTCTTTCCAATGCAAGTACAAGACACATCCAGTAATGATTACTATGATAGCAGTCAATACAAATACACTTTTAAGAATTACTTTGCTAGGTGTAACAAACAGTTGAGCCTTCCACTGTGAAGGGTCACTGGGTGGTGCTGGTATTACAACTATCTGAGAATTTGGTATAATTTGAGTCCAACTTTTGGAATAACCTGAAAGGCCTACATTCAAAGTGTCCACAAAATTGGGAGTGCGATCCAAGCCAAAAATGGAGTATGGTAACTGTAGCGAAAAATATGCAGACTGTGACAGTTGTGCACAAACACCTGTCCTGTATGTGCCCTCTTGGGACCATGTGTTGTACCCTATTTTAGGGCCTGGCAGATTGGTGCCTGCAAAGAACAAAACTATTAGTAATCCATAAAAATGGTTTAAAACAAACAAATTAAAGTAAAAATTTGAATTCTTACCAAATGTGACTTTTCTGTTGTACAAAGTTCTATTATTTACTGGCAGTTTTTCATTAGTCAATCCAGTAACGACAATAACTTTAATGAAATTTGTGTCATATTCTAATTCATTTCTAAATGAATGCATGGTATGTTTCAGTGTGGTTGAATTTTTCTTGACATATATAATATCAAGTACACCATCCATGTAGAAATCGTAAAAGGTGGCCATTATAACATCTTTGCCAAAGGAATCAAACCTGTCCCACTGTACTTCAAATGTTCTATAAAACTTGCAACCTGGCAAGTTGCACGGAATATTGTGAAGTAGGAAAGCCCTGGTTTCATTAGAATTCACAGGACTCAGTGTCATCAAGATGTCTGGGTAGCCATCCATATTGTAATCTCCACTTCTCATAGTGATAGTATCTAAATAAATCTCATCTCTTGGTGGCACAAACCGCCATAATGTTCCCTTGCCATCATTAAAGTCCACTTGAAGGTCATGCCACTTTTGATTATCATAAATCAATATAGTACTATTGAGACATTGAAAATCATAGCAAACAGGAATAACTAAAAAGAATTGACCAGAGAGAGCAACATCTAGAAACAATGCTTGACCATAAATAGTTGGATGGCCTACAAGTAGTTCAATACTATTGTTAAATCTGAACCCTTCTATTTCATCATTCAGCCATACTTCAACATTAGTTGTAGTTGTAACAAGCAAATCTGCAGCATCATCTTCATTAACATCCAAAAATGAGTGTGAATGTGGCAGTTTTATCATCTTGAACAAGTCATCTCCCATTTGCTTCTCAGCTGGTGTTGTCCTTGTCTCATCAAACACCCAAAAAACTCTTTGGTTTTGTGTATTCATTCCAAAAAGGTCCAGTATCATATCTCTGTTATAATCAATTACTAATGGCTGTCCTACTGAGATAGCCTTTATAAACAAAGCATCAGAGCAGTTTAAAGTAGACTCTCCACCCCATAATATTCTTACCGTATGTAAATTAGAAGTATCATTCACACTCTGTGTCGTCAACAATATGTCCATGTAAGCATCTCCGTCAAAATCGCCTGGCACAACACTTGTTATGATTATGTTACTAAAATTACAAGAATATGTCGAAGGCCTCAAGAACGGCTCCTTATCGTAAGCTAAATAGACATCCACGCTTGAGAAATTTTTAATAACAAAGGCATCAGTTAATTCATCTGAGTTGAAATCTCCAAACGCAGCTATAACACCTTCTTTGTGTTTTCCGAAAGAACTCTCAGTCATATCACTTATCGCATAACTACTAGTCAATACTACACTAAAAATAATTTTATAAATTAATGTTTTGAAGAACATTTTGGCGTTATTTATAATACATTTCACAAAGAAGTCAACAATATTTTTATTTTCTTTGATTGAACACTGAACGTCTGAACAGATCAATGACGTTTCCGATTACTACGTCATTTGCTTGTCAGTTTATTTGTGCGACGCAATAATAACCGGTTAACCGGTTATTATGTATTTAGTCGATTATTAATAACAATCAAAACGAGCATAGATTTCAGAAAAATACGATTACTTTATTGGAGAAGAAACAAAGTTTGTCTTATTGCAAAATTTGCAGGTCGCATTGTGCATGGGCCATTTTATTAAGTTATTTGGATTTGGAAAAATAATGACAGTTTAACGTTTTGACAGCAAATGTTAAAAAAAACTGATGAAATCGCTAATGGCGATGGTTGGTGGCGAGAGTTTACAGTTTATTGACTTGAGAAGAATATTGAATTAAAGTCTAATAATACTTAAACTATAACTTCTATACCCTAAATTACCTTGATTCAAGTGATTCATTTCATACTTTCAAGTATTTGTAACATCCGCTCGAAATGGCTGTCGAAGCTGTACAAATATTGAGACGAAATCGACCCGGTTCCAAAGCAAAGGTATAGAATTATTTTATAGTGTTAAAGATTGATAGCCTTTACGATTATTGTTTTTTCATGTAAATATTATGTTGTCTCAGGATTTTTGTCGCTGGCCAGAACCCTTGAAAGCCTTTACGTTCATACAACAAACAATACGACGTTATTGTTTTTTCATGTAAATATTATGTTGTCTCAGGATTTTTGTCGCTGGCCAGACGAACCCTTTGAGGAAATGGACAGTACCCTTGCAGTCCAACAGTTCATACAACAAACAATACGACGTGATCCCTCAAATCTTGAAGCTATTCTGAAAATGCCTGAGGCTCAAGATGAAGGTGTTTGGAAATATGAACACTTGCAAGATAAATTAAACAAAACTGTAGTATTTACGACATAATTGTTGGAACTCACAAAAACACTTCAAAAACGAGTCAACTAACTTTAAAAATTTATATTTTGTTTGTCAAAGCATATTACAACGCCATGTCTTATTTTTTCGTCGAACAATTTATTCAGCTGTATAGATAATCAGTCAAAACTCACCAAACTAGACCGTATTTTAAACTAGAGGGAGTTAAACAGAACTCGTCACTTTGGATACTATAGTATCCATGGACGCTAGAGTGGCTATGTGGAAATAAGTGTTAACTTTATTTATCTATTTACAGACAATTTTGCATGGAGCTAAATGGATTGGCAGTAAAATTACAAGCTGAGTGTAAACCAGAAACTTGTACGCAAATGACTGCTACAGAGCAATGGATTTTTCTTTGTGCTGCACATAAAACTCCCAAAGAATGTCCTGCTATTGACTACACAAGACACACCCTAGATGGAGCCGCTTGCTTGCTTAACAGTAACAAGTACTTTCCCAGCAGGTATGTTTCTCTACATTATGTCTAATTAAATTACACACCTAATGTTATGGCAATATTAAACTATGTTATCCCAGACTTCTAATCTACCTCTCTGCGCCTAGTGTCACGCCAATTTCAATCAAGCCTATTTAGTGTCACGCCCATTTCAATCAAGCCTATTTAGTAGTGTTTGTATAAGAGTCAAACATTTACAATAACTTTCACTTCTGAGTATTTTAAATTGATAATAAGTATCAGTAGTTGTATAGAAACATTTTACATATATAATATTTTTTGTTACAGGGTGAGTATCAAGGAATCATCAGTAGCTAAGCTGGGTTCAGTTTGCAGAAGAGTCTACAGAATATTTTCCCACGCATACTTCCACCACAGGGCTATCTTTGATGCCTTTGAGAAAGAAACTCACCTTTGCAAGAGATTCACTTATTTTGTTACAAAATATTCAATAATTTCAAAAGATATTCTGATCCTGCCCAAGCTGGATGATGAAACACCTGTCGGTGAATCGGAAGCCTGAGGTTTAAAGAAATAATTTGGTTCTAACTTTGAGCCAAATTATAAATAATACTGACTGTTGTGTTCACAATGATTTGTGACGATAACTGAAGTACTCGAGTTTATGATAGTGTACCAACTACAAAGTTACACAATTGATATCCCTTACTTCAACTTTTTTAACAATCAATGTCATAAATAATATTAGGCAAATACTTTAGATCCCAGATACTTATATACTCTGGATTATACTTATTGTTACTTAACATAGTATAAAGTTGAGATGTATCTAATCATTGCATTTATAGCTTATTGTCTTAAGATGTCCAAAATTTGAATCCCTATTTATATGCCTAGTACCTATCTAGTATTTAAATTATGTATTTGAAATTAGATCATTTATTAGCAATTATATTATGCTCTCAAATATTAACATGTGTAATATTCTTGTGTCAAGTAATTACCCAATATGTTATTTATAAAAATAGATCTAAGTAAAATTGTGAGTTTATTATGTAATCTCTCTCATATTTCCTGTGCACAATAAAACAAGTTTATTAAAATGTAAATTGTTTATGTTTTCTTATGTTTAAATGGTTTCTTGTTTTTATGTGATTGGTTATGCTTGGAGTTGCTGCTCTGTTCCTTCTGCCAAAACTTCTTTCCATTGAGACTTTGGTACCTGTGGAATAAGAGACACACATTTGTATTTTCAACTAAACATTATGCATTGTAAATTTTAAATCATGAAAATTAAACTTGTTCATCTCTTTTCAAACATAATCAATCCTATTTAGTAGGATTATTGTATAACTGAAAATGTGTAAATGGAAATGCTCTTACAACTGGTGGCTTGACATTTATTAACTATTATCTAATAAATTGTAGGAGTGGATGTCTTGTGGCTCATATGATGATGATAAATAAGTTATATCAATATCAACTGATATGAATCACTTACCCCACTTGATTAGTATCCGGGACAGCATCCACTGAGAGCAGTATGTGTATAATAGGAATTTGTCTTTTTACTACTAGTGTCTCAAGACCATCTATTTTGGGCTCCCAATATTCTTCCACACTGAAAACAAATTTATATTCTAACAAACAATGTTATATTGGTAGAGATAGCTGCTAGCTTTAGGAACATGGTATTTTTATGCGGATGACCCAAGTATGTTCTATATTGATGGTAATGTAGCTTTGAAAATTTTTATATTTTAACTGCAATCTCTGTGCTTCCTTACAACTAAGGAGAATATCGAACACCCCTCTTAGGAGACTGTTAAAGGTCTATATTCAGTAGCAGACATATCTTCGTAATAATTGATATTGATTAAATATTTGAAGTAACCATGTTAAGTAAAGGTAACAATTAATATTAAAGTTCATACGTTTTATATGTTAGTTTTGTAACTTGATGTTCAATGGAAAACTGTCGTTTCAATATTTCGGCACATGATATGGCCTTAGAAATGGCTACTCCAGCTCCAGTCCAGACGACAGCAGTGGCTGCTTTGTCTTCCAGGATACCTGCTGCATGAGATAATAAATTGGACATTTTGCTGCCACCTTTCACCTATAAATAAAAAATAATAGTCTTCAAATAGGTATTACATATGTTGTGCAATTACATTACTTAAGCGATAACTTCTGCATTCTAAATGCGATTAAATTAAGAAATATTACTTATAGCTAGATTTTCACTTAAAACACTTTGAATATGTAGTTATGTTTGTAAAGAAATATACAAGGAACTTACTTGCATCCACAGAAAATTTTCTGGCAGGTCTTTAATAGGTATTTTGCTTCGTTCCAGTTCTTCTTCTACATTTTTACCTTTACTGTAGTTTTCCATTTTATCGTACTAATTAATAAACATATAAAATTATAAATTCCATATAGAGTTTATTAATAAATCAACACAACACTTCGTTCGGTTTTTCTAACCTTCAAAATGTTTATTTTTTATCATAGTGACATAAAGTGACATTAGAATTGACATTGACAGTATTGAGCTTGACTTGACATTACACATATGACGTCTTGCTATTCGGTTGCCATTCCAAAATATTTTTTCGAGTAAGCAAAAAAGCACAAATATTATCTGAACATTCAACATCTATTTTTATCTCTTAATTCATTCAATTGACTCCATTAAAGTTAGCCGTTAAAATTGATAACATTTTGTCTCTAAAATCACTGTTGCTCTAACATTAAATCCCATTGGTCAAGTGGTTGCAAATACAACTGCCGAGCATGGATATATCTGGTTCGATATCTGGGCCGGTCTGGGATCGGTAAAAGTTACTGGATATTTTCAGTGTTCCAAAAATGTGTTGATAACATAAAAGATAACACGTAGTTGAATTTACGTCCGGCTGATTCATTTGGATATTAATAGGCCCACCTCAACCTCCTATTAAATGACATACGGAACTCATAATATAGCCGGGTAAAAGTGGATGTCTCATGGTCATGTGCACCACCCTGTCTAAAGGAGTGCCGATTTTTAAAAAAATAGTAACTTTTTCTACTAACCAAACACCTTGAATTTCTAAACAAGTTGATAACATTTAAGGCGTAGGTACCTAAATATTAAATAAGCTTTGACATTGGCTAAGTAACATTTTAATTTCCAATTCAGTAACTTCGTCCAGTGCCAAATTTCGACTGGGATAACAGACAATAACCCCAAAATGAACTGGGATGGACCAGTACACTCGGAAGTTAACTTCCGTTCGAGTTTTACAAGTAGATAAGCGAGGGTTTGAGGATTATAATTGTCTTTCTTAGCAAAAACCAATATTTAGGCACTTAAGCCTTTCCTTCCAGTGCGTAGGAATGTTCAATAACTTTATTTAATATAAAAGTACTTGCAGATTAGTTTGTACCTATGTGCGATGTTACATGTGTGTAATGTTATCTACCAAATATATACCGTATATAATTAGATACGAAAGTAGATAGGAAGTCGTTAAGTTGTTTTCACCTTAAGTTAATGAAAACAAAAGGAAATGGAAGAATAAGTTATCAGTCCGTCATAATACGTATTTCATTGCGTGCAATGATGAGCCACCCATAAAATTAAACCACATAAACCTCAGTGTATGTGGTTATATTTATGGTTATAGTTTTAAGTACGTGGTGAAAATTACCTTAGGATAAGAATAGATATTGTAGTCTGTAAAACCGTCAAGGCAATTTTCATAACTGTTGGCTTAACGACGGAATCATTTCACGATAAGTTTGATACCTATCTATAGTTAAATGGAATTTGTGGTCGACACTTCAAACTCAATATGGAGGATTGCAACATGAAATTACTCATTTTTGTTAATGGAGTTTAGTTTCTAGTATCTAAAGCTGTACTTACGTTTGCATGCACCAAATAAACAGTCTCCTTTTGTAGTTTGATACAGGCCTGTACATTTTCAGACTTGATGTAACTTCAATTCAAGGTACTGAAGTCGGTAGATTATATACATCTACTATTTTTCTCAACTCAACAATTGTGGCCAAAACTCATGTTTCAGGCAGAGTGCAACGAGGATTTCAATATCGGTAAGATCACCGAAAAAATGAATTCTTTGTTCTGTGGGGAGGTAAGTGTTTTAGTATGTGTTATACATATAAATAACTACATATGTAAACCTCTGCACAGAGAGCAGCGGAAGAAGGGAAGGAAGGCCTTTACCTACCTACCCTGCAGTGGGACGACAAAGGCTAAAAAAACTAAAAAAGAAATGTAACCTGCTTACCTAATTAAGCAGCTATGTATATGATTCTCCTATTTATGAAAATATATAACTAGGTACCTTTTAACTTGCAACTAATTATGTTTAGCTACATAGAGGTTCACTAATTGGGTACTTCATGGAGGGTACCCAATTATTTCATTAATTAAAGCTAAAATGTGATGATTGAAAGAATTTTTCTCCGCAAAATCTCACAGAAGGGAAGGTTGTTGAGCCCTTTCTGAGATTTATTTAAAATCTTTCTTTTGTTTCCGTATCTTGGCTGCTTTCTTTTATCTAAAAATCTATGTTCTTTGGTGGATTTCGTTTCTTTTTTTCTCGTTGGTCGAATGGCCAAAGCAAGATTCCTCGGGCTTGATATCAAAGTAAAGAAAAATATTATTGAACTTTTCGGATTCTCAGAAAAAACAATGCTACGAATGGTGCCCTAAACACTTTCTATGTTGCATGAAATAATCAACGAAAGGGGAATATTTCTCTTAGGTACATTGATTCTAAGAATAAAAGGGATCTTCACACAGTACCTAGGTAGCTACTTAAGTTTCACCTTCAAACATCTTAGAACCGTTACATCAAACATAGATACGATTATATTGATACTAAAACGGGAACATCGTTTATTTGCCTCTACACAAGTAAAGGTTATCACTTGCGATGTAAATGCGTATTATAAGTCATGGCTAAGCAGTTATCTTTGCCGACATATGAATAGCCAGAACCAGTCAGTAGAGTATGTTCCGTTCCGATCATTACTCGGCAGCTAGTATTATTAATAACAAATAACAATGCATATCTCATTCATTTACCTGTTTTGTTTTTCATTCGTTGCCGTGAGCGCTCGAAATGCTTTTATCATGGACGAACGTTTTGTGTGTACCGTTAAGAGATCGTGTCTAGAGTGCCTCAAGTTATCTCAATGTTCGTGGTGTCCGACAGAAAACAAATGTTTTTCGAAAACACTGACGAAATCTTCGGACTATTGTGGCAACGACACTATTCGGCACGTAGATTATGGATGTAAGTTTTAATAAGTTTTTACTAATAAATGTACCGATACCAACGATATTTTTTCCCAACACACGAGTATCCGCCCTCCTATGTCGATCTCTTCCTACCTCTACCCTACCTAGGGAGAATTTTCATGAGTACTTAAGCTACTCGATATGTCACTTCAGCAGATAGGAATCCTAAATTAATAATATTTTCATGGAAAGGATATTTCACGTAAAAATCATGTAAGTAAGTAGCTTTTATACCTAACCTACCTATCTATGTAGGTACTAAAGCTGGATATTTCATTGTATGTCTAGTGTTATTTAAAAGAGGTAAAATATGTTACAAATACACATCCTAACCCTACGAAAGTTAACCGATCTCATTTATCAACGATCTGAATCAATAAATGCACTAGTAACACAACTTGTGAAGTGAAACTTAATTTACTGAATATGTACGCAATAATACATTAAAAGTCTTTTGTTACTTTGACAGTTAGTTTCGAAGAAAACGCCGAGTGTTCGTGCAGTAAAGGTGAGGTGGATGGGAGCTGCTATCCACCAGGTGTCACCGAAGGGCCAGAGTGCTCCGGCCGAGGCACTTGTGTTTGTGGTCAGTGTGTGTGCAACCCGCAGCCTGATCCTCAATACCCGACTAAGGTAAAGTCTTTTTTTTATTAATTAGGCTAAGTACTAATTAGGTCTTGGTAGATTATTGTTTTTTAAAGTAACGCTTGGCCTAGTCAATTGACGACGCTAAAACCAGAGTGATCTAAGTGACATTTTTACCAAAAATGAATATACAGCTCATACGTTTCCAACAATAACGCTTAACGCATTTCCTCAATTTTCTCAGAAACATATTTTTGTGCCCTAGATCACTCTGGTTTTAGCATCGTCAATTATGAATAATCACGGGCTGATCACTTTGTTGAAAGTTGTACACAAAACATATGATCAAAGCCGTCAGTTAAGTTCTCAGATCAAGCAAATGTATAATTTCTAAAATTAAACCACGAGGTTTCAAATACTTCAAAAATATAAGTAAATAGGTCGGTAACTTAACGTACGTTAACGTACTTTTACCACCTATTTACTTATATTTTTAAGTAGGTCGGTACTTATTCATCCCCCAGCCATTTCTTTTCACGTCTATTCAACTCTTAATAAAAGGACATCTCTAATTAATATCTTTTAGTCCGATTTTACATTCTAAAGTCTATTTATATTTCTTTTCAGACCGTGATGGGCGAGTACTGCGACTACGACAATTTCTCGTGTGACGACCCTAAATGCAATGAAGGGCCGTATTCTCTCACCAACCCTAACGTAGTACTGGACGACCAAACTAAAACGATCGCCGTGGAAATACCAGCCTCATAACATTAATGTGAACTACTCACCTATTATTTACTTAATTTAAATAGAAAATAAATGTATTAGAATTATTTAAACGAAATAAATAAACACAGATACAATTCAGTGCAGTGTACCTTAATAAACACCACATAATAATGTAAAAAATATTTATAACAATGTAGGTCCTTAGATATATATAAACTTGTTATACCTAATCATGTTTATGTGACTGTCTTATCGTTACCATTGCGAAGTAATGGTTAAAGGTTAAAAGTAATTTATAATTAGCTGTCTATTAAAATGGTAAACGCGTTAACCGAGGTTTTCCATAAAAGCAGGCCCTTGTAAAATAAATGAAGCCATCTGAAGTATGTACGTTATAGGTCGAGAGATTTCAGTGTAAAGTGAAAAGTTCGCAGAATTTCTTTATAGTCGAGCTATGCTTAGCTATGTTATGAAGAATGCTCGGGTGGCTGGGAGCCGCGACGGAGGCAATGAGGTTTTCAGGAGAAGCGTTGGAGCGGAGAAGCCGCGGCTCAATTAAGAAATTGATATGAGCCGGGCGTCTGTCGCGGATGGCTCATCGTTCTCAAGTGCTGCCCGTTATGGTTACGCGAAATTAGATTTGAACGAGTCTATTTTCTCTCCCACAACGAGTTCACCTTTTATTTCCTCGATATTTATTGAACGGCTGCCTTAGATGTCGGGGCTCTCCAAGATCGTAGTATGCATGGCCACGATTTAATTGGAAATCGGTGTTGTTAATTAACGGATGGACTTAATTAAGGATTACAAACAATGGATTTCATAATGGGATATTGTGATAAAAGGTAATTACCGCGGTTAACGTTGGGTGACGTCTCTGAATATCTGTTATCAGTTACCAAATATTACTCAATAAAATACTTACTATTGATGGGTTTCCAATCATAGCTTGTACCAAGTCATACAGGGAACTACTACTAGTGTAGTAAAGTAACAAGACTTCTTGTTGTCAGTACAGTAAGTAAGTATTGGCAACATTGTATTCTCACTGACAGGCTGTTATGCCGATCGGTTTGATCTCTATCTCCTATCTCGTACATTTAGGTCATTCGCCACACAGCGATAGAATAATGTTTTTTTCTTCACAACTTGTGGAGACGCTACAATCGTCAGATGACACAATAAGCTGAAGATCTCTTAAATGGGGCAAAAGGCGGTTTTAATTTTAAGTACCTATATAAAATGCTACGTCTGTACTGTACCTTATCTGGCATTTTTTATATTGTTCAGAATACAACAATCTGATTTTCTGTTTCACAGATTACTAATTGGTCCCAGAACTGCAAAAATGAATCAACAGTGCATCTTATCTGTTACTCATTTTATTCTCAGAATAAAAGATGTTGCTGGTTATGGTGAAGTAAAATTTCTCATAATTTCTTGAAGATTCTTAACTGCACTCCACTTCTCCAACTCCACTGTTATATAAAACCTCTTTACATTCTTCTGATTTGGTACAATGTACATGTGTACTCAAATTGTTGAGTCAATGATAATCACGGATAGTTGTAGTACAACTTTCTATGAACGAACTTATGCCAAGGACTGTCCCGTTTACAAAATTTCAGGAAAAAATGTTAAACAAATTAGGAAAAGCTCAATTTACCACAAAAATGTTAGAAGTAAACGGCAAAAGATAGCAATGCCGTAAATACCTCCTTAATAAAATAAAACTGTCACCACAGTAAACGAATTTGTGTTCAATAATTGTGGCGGAATGCGGCCCTCGAGGAGCTCGGAGGAGATTCGATTATGTAGGGAGCGGTTAAATTGTTTTAGTCTCGATCAGCATCATATACACGATCCTAGGTAGCAGGAGCCGTTGAATATAATTATTACTATTTCAAGAAACTTAAACTTTATTATTAATACATTGATCAGTCGGTATTTCTTGTCAATATTCTTCTATTTCAGTTGTTGTTTTAAAATTATTGATAAACAATACAAAGAAAACCTCTTTTCCTAATAAAAAAAAGTTGATGATTTACTAACTTATTTAAAAGTTTTTGGTTTGCGCGATACGTGCTACGCCGTAGTCGTAGTGGAAGTTTACATTACCTTCAGTGGCTTATTTTTATACGCTCATGTGAATGAACTTTGTTAATATTGCTTTCATCACATCATTTGATATCACAGTTTGATGAAAAACTTCCAATTTTATAGAAGTAAACTTTCTAGATTTGGGCTACGGCGTAGCGCGTAGCATGCAGAGACGTAGTACGCACAATTTCTGTACAAATAAAATATTTACCAAAATTAAGTTATTTGTTAAGTATTTCAAAAATCTCTAAAGTATAATAGAATTGAACTCTTTCCAGTCATGCAGCGAACGTAACAGATTTCATGTAATGCAACACATATTTTTCGCCTAAGATGAATTTTCCAAGTTCCATGAAAGCATTCATGCTCACTGGAGCAAATACAATTTGAAAGTTAGATATTTAACAGACTGAATAGGTTAAATATCTGAAAACGAATTTTACTATTGAATAATTCGCGCTGAAACGTGATCGGACTTTTAAGCACGGAATAAGATGTCAATGGAGTCGGGCGGTGGATATATATTGCACAATAGGAGCCGAGATCACACATAATAATATGGCATTGGTATTCTGGAGTGGGGAAGAATGTGCGTTCCGACGGCGAGGCGGCGACTCCTTGGCGTGCCTCGCGCCCGTGCCTCGCCCGGCGTCGCCAGCCGCCGCGACCCCGCACCACCGCGCCACCGCGCCACCGCCACCCTTCACTTCCTAATTGTTTCCCACGCGAATCTACTTTGAACATATAAACCAGTTTGTCTCATAACAATGTTTACATATTAATAACTCCATCGATGTATTACCAGTGTACACTTTATTTAGGAGTGACCAGAAAGCTTTCATTCATAGAAGTTGGTAACGTTCACAATAATCGAGCAGGGTTCGAATACTGGGCCGGGGTTTTGATTAGATTTTAGATATCCACGGAAAAGGAGAAACCTAAGATCATGATAAAACTGACCCATGGACAAAAAGTTGTACGCTCCAGAAATATGGTACCTACACAATATTGAGGAACAATTTAGAAAGTTAACTTCAGTAAAACACCTAACAGATTTTAATGATATTTAATATTCGAGGTTTAAAGTCGTTATTTATATTGTTATAATAATCCTCATATCTATAATATAAAAATAAGTCGAGTTTTCCTTCCTGACGCTATAACTCCAGAACGCACGAACCGATTTCCACGGTTTTGCGTTCGTTGGAAAGGTCTCGGGCTCCGTGAGGTTTATAGCAAAGAAAATTTAGGAAATCAAGAGTAAAGCAGGAAAATAGGGAAAATTATTGGTGGCGAAACGGAGTTCGCTGGGTTTGCTATTTAGGTTTATAAATAACAAAAATATTACAATCTTACTTATCTTCTTACTAATGTTAAAAATGCGAAAGTGTGTGTGTTTGTTTGTTTGTTTGTATTTGTTACCCAATTATGTTAAACCTGCTGAAGTGATCGGGATGATGATGACACATAGGCTAATTTTTAGCCCACGGGAACGCGGGCAAAGCCACTTGCAGAAGCTAGTACGTCCATAAAATAGTACTCAGATTCAGGGTTCACTTAAGTGCCAATTACTTTTTAATTCTATGTAATGCTTTTAGTTTTTAGTTTACTTTACCTACTTAGACATTAGGTATAATTAGTATTTACAGTGGGTTTAGGAGGACGTGGTCCAAAAAAATAGGTTGCCGGTCTAATGTACACACTTTATGAGACACGAGACAGAAGTCACGACACACTATATTATCATATTATAAAATATGCAAAGCGTTTACATTCCTCATCGACTCAGTCGGTAAGACATTAAACAGGGAGCCAACTTAACGGCTTTTATGAAAATCTAAGAAATAATTGAACCTACTTTCCTGAGTCATCTTCACTCGTAGCCCGCTCATAATCATATTAAAGTGTCACCTCAGGAGCCAGGAGTAGAAACAAGTGTCAATCTCAGAGGCACAATCCTGAGGAATATTTAGGACGGAGGGATGAACTTTGAATATTCATGTGGCCGCACTCGTAGACTCTTCAGCAACAACGAGTTCTCTTTCACCTATTTGGCATGATTTAAATTATTTATAGCGAACCGTGTGCGGCTCGGCCACACGTTGTTGCCCTATAATTTGGGAGCCGTTTGTACGAAGCCAGCGAAGCAGCCAACTCGTGAGGCACGCTGGGAAATATCCTTTATACCGCTGAATATTCTGTAAATAAATGATGAATAATTTTTGTCTTCCATTTCATGCCGTGACTAACCTACCTTCACTGGATACATATTAAGAGAACATAATTTGTTTCATAGGTCTAAGGTTAAGGTTATGAACAGTTTATAACATGGAATACTTACTTTTTTATTCCCAAATTGAACTACCTACCCTTTAAAACAGACGTTTGATTTTTTCCTTTTAAAGTCATTCAAGTAAATCACGTGAAATAAATAGTTTTGGTTTAAGTAATCACTTTCAACCGAATATATGGAGGTCATTGGGGGAAGGGACCATATTCAGCATCTTACTGTACAAGTGCTAGTAACTTTCTTATAATTTTTCTTACTTAAGTAAAAAAAAATTACTTCTTAAAACTTAGATTTTACCCAGAACCTAAGGAAGGCCATGAATTTAAGATAAAATTTAACGTGTGAAGTTCCAAGCTGAGTCACAAAGCGAACGTCTCTCAACTGAGATTTTATGTTTGATGCTTGAAACATTTCAAAGGGGTATGGCAGAGAAGTGTCAATATGGTATATAGTTGCTTGCCATAAAACACTGATTGGTTGTGTGATTTACCTACTTATTTATCTACAATGTATTTTTAAATTTTAATACATATTATTATTTGACGATGTTTTGTTTAGAGTAGATGGCCTAATAACACCACAAGTGATTTCTTATCCACTAAGTGTCTATGGATTAATAAAATTAATAGGTAATATTAAAGGAAAGAGGACCATAATAGGTTAGGTCTCAAAAATTGGAAAAATATTCCCTTGTAAGATACGTATTTAAAACGAAGCTTGCCCCATATTTCAGGCACAATTTTTTATTTCGTGTTATATAATAAATACTTACCTACAGAGTTTATTAGGTAAACTCATTAAATAAAGCATTTATTTAACAATATGTTTAAACAAAGATATTTGCTTATAAAATCTTTAATTAATATTTAACAAAAAAAGGTGCCAATGTGCTCAACAGGTCGAGACAGTATTTCACTCCAGCCCATCGCCTGCTTCTATATAAGGTGCAGGTTCGGCCCCACATGGAATACTGTTCTCATCTTTGGCCGAGGGTACCCCAGTACCAGCTTCTTCCTCTAGGTGCAGTTGCGGCGTGCGGTTCGGATTGTTGAATGTCGGGCTATTTCAAACCGACTTGACGCTTTGGCAATGCGTAGAGATTTAGCTTCGTTGTGCATTCTCTATCGTTTATACCACGGGGAGTGCTCTTAAGAATTGTTTGGTCTGATACCTGCCGCGTCTTGTCGCCAATCGACCTACACGACCGCACTTAAATTCCATCCCTATCATATAGATGGTTGGCAGGCCACAACTGTGCGTTTCTCACGAAACTTTCTGCCTCACACAGCAGAACTGTGGAATGAACTGTCATCGGCGGTATTTCCGAGCTGATACGACCTTCAAACCTTCAAGAAAAGAGCGTATTCCTTTTTAAGGCCGTTGTCCGCACTTTTCCTGCGCCCGATGCGTCTACTGCTGGCGGGGAAGGGAGTCGAGATCTCTCTTCCCGCTCCGCAGTTTCCTTCTGCGACATCACGTCCTCGCAGAAGGACGCCACCGCAACCCAAACCTAAACCTAACCTGTCCTAACGCAATCCGAATCTCTTCGCAAGATACCACTGATGCCGACCAATCGTACCACAGAGCACTAAGGAGGCTTGTCGAAGAAGAAAATCCACTTGGTTTGTCCCCCGAAGATCCATCGTTCACCTTAGTGGAGCTAGAGATGATTCTCCAGAGTCAAATTCCGAAAAAAGCCCCGGGCCTGGATGGATTGACGGCAGACATTTGCACAGCGGCAATAAACTGCGACAGGGAACTGTTCTTTTGCGATGGCCAATAAGCGCCTGTCGTTGTCACATTTCTCGGAGCAGTGGAAGGTCGCTCTAGCCATGCATACTCCACAATCCGGGTAAAGAAGACAAGCCCAAAGTCATATAGACCGATAGGCTTGCTCTCGGCCCTGGGAAAAATAGTGGAGAAGGCGCAACAGCACAGAAGCATCTTAGTTTTATTTATGTCGAGGAGTTAATTGTTTTTTTTTTTTTCAAATAATGAAGACAAAAGATACGTTAACGATTATGATTTATGATAACTTATTTGTGTCGAATTAGAAAAAACATATCGAAACAACTGCCTCGTTGGCCGAGTGGTTGCAAGTGCGACTGCCGGGAGACAACGACGGACAAGGGATCTCGGGTTCGATTCCCGGGTCGGACGCTTGGTTGCTTGGTTTTTTTCGGTTTTTCGAAAATTTCTCAGTAGTAGCACGGAGTCTGAAAATGTCTCCGGTATATGGCAATAGGCTCACCACCATAGGGACTTAGAACCTAAATTGTAAAAAGTGGGTGTACATTGTACAATGGTATTACGTGCCACATTGTGCACCTCTGTCTACCCCTTCGGGAATTAAAGGTGTGACGATATTTATTTATTATTATCGAAACAATTAATTTTTCGTATATTATGTAGTTATGTAATAAATAAAACATTCTCCACATAAAGTATGAATACACGCTTGAAGCTAACAAAGAAGCAGTAACTTGAAACTGAAAAGAATTTTAAAAGTTCTTATTTTATCTTTCATGATAGGAGTGATCGATAACCCATTATGACGTCATACACTCAGGTGTTAACTTAGAAAGTACTTAGTACTTAGCTTAACAAGAAACCTTATAGTACTTAGCGCCATTGTTCGAATAATCGATCGTTTGCAGGCTGTAGTGCATCACCGGCACGGGTTCGATTCCATTAACCTTCAACTATAGCATTACCTATATTTACTCTGCTATTAAATAGTACATGTACACAAGTACGCCTTACTTAGGTCTTTTTAATTGACAGTGGACATACAAACATACGATTATAATTTTCCGGATATGAAAATGGACGACTATATAATAGGTACTTATTAAAATTATTCACTAAATTAGTTTGCCGTTGTAGTTATTGCAATAAAAATTACTAATAGTTTGGGCTTTAACTACCGTACTCAGAGACATTTAATGATTACTTAAACTAGCAACGATTTTGTTCCGAAAACAATTGCTGAGGACTGAGTTAAGTAACCATTAAACGACTGAAGTGAGACTTTATTGTTAACACCTTGAACAAAAATGTGTAAATAAACACAATATTATGTCATCATCATAAAAAAGACCTGATGAAAGTAATAAAAAAAATCCTAAGAAATTAAGTAAAAAGAAAGTTAGGATGAAGTTTAGCATGGTACCTGGATTAAACTGGACTTATGAATTATTATGCTGTTCAAGAGTTGAAGTCGAACGCTGAAGGAGCGCGATCGTTCAGCTGACACAATGAAGTGGCGTGGAGGGTGGAATGGCGCGACTCGCGACGTATCATTGGCCGCCGCGGACTGGGAGCGTGGCCCAAGTTAATAAACAGCAGCGGGAGGAACTACTGACGGAATCATCAATGTGCAATGTATTGGGAGGCCTACCTACTACCATTCACTGAAATGTTTCGTTTTCTAGCGAATATTGTATGTTTTTATTCCATTTGTTTACAAAAATTGTCTATGCTATGAGTTCGAATACATCGTATGTGGTCGAAAATGTTACAAAGCAATTTTAAATTATTAGAAAACGATTTGTTGCTACGTAATATTTAGGTATTAACTTTGCACCCACATACGTTTAACGTATTGCCAGTATACATTAATTTTATTATTGCAGTTAATAAAAAAAATGTATCTCACTATAAGTTGGCAATACTGGCTATCATTAAACGTTCGCATTATGCGAATGACCACAAGATATTACACTGACTTGATTAATAACACATGCGTAATACGAGTACATGTCCTGAATCCCAATCGCCTAGCGCGTATATTAGGGGATGCTCGCCATGACTCCAAGCGAAAGCCTTCACGCTCGCATCCGCACCCTCCCCGCGCCCGCCGCCCGCCCGTGCCGTCCTCTCAACCGCAAGAGTGCTGGCTGCGGGCGTCGAGTCAGCCGGAGGCCGCCGCGCCGCTGACATCGCACCGTCCCATGCAACTCCACACTTTTATCTATTTAACAAACTTTTACTAAGTGACTACAATCTGCAACCATGGATGTGGAGGAGTTCCGTGTTCGCGGCAAGGAGATGGTGGACTACATCTGTACGTACATGACGACGCTGGAGACGCGCCGGGTGATACCCTCGGTGGAGCCAGGGTACCTGCGGGCTGCGCTGCCGGCTGAGGCTCCGCAACATCCGGAGGCATGGGACGATGTCATGACCGACGTGGAGAACAAGATCATGCCAGGAGTCACGCACTGGCAGCACCCGCGGTTCCATGCTTACTTCCCGTCTGGCAACGGGTACCCCTCCATTCTGGGTGATATGCTGTCTGCTGGCATCGGCTGCATTGGATTCTCATGGGTAAATTCTAACTATTTATAACTAATACTTTTTACGTAAATTACTAAATTCTAATATTATACCTGATTGAATTTAAAAATCATCTAACACTGTTACAATTCACCAAAAGTTTGGAATTCCGGTAGTAACTTTTCTTACGCGTGAATTTAAAAGTTGATTTGATTAAATCAAAGTAATTTCTACATGAAAAACGAGTTTACAAGTTACACGGAAAAGTTTTGAAAATCTTGCACCTATTTTAAAATAGCACTAAACAATTTCAAACTGTTGCAAACTGTTACTATGTTAAATTCGAATGCCATTAAATGGAAACTGTAATCTTACGGGTAATAAACGCTATGGTAATAAATGTTTAGAAAAAATTATTATGACACAATAAAAATTAAGGTACCCACTTAGTAAAGCAATCGACAACTTTGATTGACGAGAGGAGATCGTGATGGATCGAATACAATTATGAGAGACGCATACGATCTATTTTCTCATTATTAACTATCATTCATATCATTCCGTTAAATATAATATTACGTAGGTAGTTATACAATTCCTGTTAGTAACAAATGCAGCGTTTAAATAACATAATCAGCTGTTTAATTTTTTATTTCGACACAAAGTAACTTCGAGCTGAAAATGTATTGAATTATCTTAACAAGACATAATTTTTTAAAATTATCTGAAATACGGTTCCAATTCGGATAAGTAGGACCTAGAATTGTTTTAGGACAAATGTGTTTTGTCAACATTTAAGTATTAACACATTATAATAAAACAAAGCAATAAGAAATATTATAGTTGAATATGTTATTGTAGTATTACGAGGGTAATGTTAAACCGACATAGACGGGGCCAAGTCAAAGACAGCGATTGCAACAGTATTGATTGTCCTGTAATTGGTGTTTTAAATAACTTATGCCACTGCTGACCTTTTTAGCCTAAATAAACTTCTAACCGTATGTTTGTTTACGTATACTTTACAGTTTTATTCTTAGGTAATCATTTTGTAACACTTTTATTGTGTTTTTATGTAAAACTATCTTTTGGTCAAGTAGTTACAAGTGCAATTGTCGAGCAAAGGAATTCGGGTTCGGTACTAGAGTTGTGCAAAGCATTATTCAGTTTTTCGGAATATAATGTGATGCATTACTCAAAAAAAACGTGGTTATAGTCTCTTTAAAAATCAAATAAAATAATAAGCACGTTGATCGAATGATCGATCCGTCGGTCGACTGCCAAACATTTCTGAATCGAGTAATGTTATTGAGACATTTCTAATTTCAATCTATCAGTTGGTTATTCAATTATGAAACAAAAAATAATAACCGTACCGAAAAAATAATCTAAAAAAAAATGTAAATCATCGTGTAAGTCCCGTAGCCGCCAGGATATGAGCAATTTTAATTATTCAAGACGACTGCCAGACAGCGTTCGCAATAGAAATTAAAACAAAAATTATAATTGTAAAGTATTAAAATAAAAAAATAACGTCCAATTGTATGAATATAATGATTATTTTCTTAAACATAGACATAACATTACGCAAATCATTCATCATTAGAGACCACAGAGATGAATTTTTCATTAGTTAAGTCAAGTCCCATATACGAGTAATAGTGGTCAGGCCCACTGTCAGACATTAGTTATTTATTACAGACGCTGCTTAAATGTACTCCTACAAATATTTAAATTCAAAATTATCCAATTCATCCGTTCAATTACTAACCAACAAATTGTCTATTGACTTTTAATGAACGAAGACCCCCAAAACGTATGTCGTAGTTGATTTAAATAATGACAAGGTAAGTATGTAAGTGTAATCACAAAAACTTGTACTAGGTGAAGATAGGCTTATCAGTAATCAATCATTGGCTTCTATGCGTACGAGTGATAATGACTAGTTAGCAGTGTTCATTATTGGAATAGATGAGATGTCTTGGTTTAAATACAAAATCCTAAGTTCTCTAACAACCAACATTAATCTCTCTATCAATCAACCATTCCCTTATTTTTACCGACCATGCCACAGTTCGAAAACCAGCTCGGTGGCTACTAATTTAACCTCTACGGAGGAGGTCCCTCAATGGCCAACCCGCATGGAGTGATAGTGATTAATGCTCAATACTTCTCCGTGACAGAAAAGCCTTTTGATCAGCAGTGGCCATTTATAGGCTGTTGATATGTGATGTGTATGGATTTTGATAGAAACTCAATAGAACAAATATTAAAGAGTGATTTATTTATTTCGATCGCAAGTTAATAGGACATAGCCTCACACCTAGTTCTAGTAGGTACACTTCACAGAGTGTTTCGCAATCTAAATAAAAGTTATCTATTACCAAATTATAAGCTGCTTCAACTAACTTACGAGACGCTTCGTCAGCCACTGAAACACTCCAACTTACCAATTGTTGGTTATTTACGACGAACCGATCACGAAACCACTTTTAATTAAACTACGGGAACAAAGTTTTTGACGGATCTCTAACCTTTGCAAATAAGGGTGATCGATAAGTCCAATATCAAATTTATTTTTCCTCAATTTTAAGCGATATTTTAAAACAAATATTTTCATCAAATTATGTCTTATTTCATACCGAAAAAGTTAATTAAACAAATACGCTGAAGTGGCAGGTCGCGCCACCGTATTTTGGGACCATTTGAGATAATTGTTTGCAAACGATTTACCCGGTTAGGGCTCCTCCTCTTATTTAGCAGTATAGTAAAACCATTGCATTATTTGGTGACAGATAAAAATTATAAAATTAGTTAAATTTTTGCTGTTTTTGTAGTAGTAGACGTAATGTCATACCCGGTGTCCCCAGATTTCTTTATACAAATCTTCAAAAAAACAGAAGAAGTTCTCAATAATACTTTGCCTGGGAATGTACCCGGGGCATCATAACCGGGAACCCAAGAGACTCCTTTTCGGAACACGATACTTTTAGAAAAATTAAAGTATGTTTGCCACCCGTTTAGGTTTTTATACAAAACCTTGTTTTTATATGAACAGCTTAGGTGTAATTTCGACAACCCTAGTAGCTTTCGATACGTTTGTTGTCATACAATATAACTGTTATTGTTTCAACTTTCACGTGTATTGTATGAGCGTGTGCAATAGATACAGATGCTGCTGATAACAGATTTGATAACGCATCGTAACAACGATGGCATGATAGCACACTACTTAAAGGTATATCATGGAAAAAATTAACAATTTCCATTTTTGCAAGATTCCTTTGTATTTTCGTATTGCGATACTGATAGAAATATCGCTTTTGTTACAAACAATTCCCGGCCTTATGACTAGTAAATTCATAATAATGAATCATACGTCCTGTAGTCCAAATACTAGTTGGTTATAAATCCAAAACAATAGTTCGATTCTCACAAGTTAAATACGCGTGAGTAATTTCAACAAGCCAAAACTCATGAGTTGTACGGAATGTTAAACAATTTACTGTTCAATTAGGATCGGAAAATAAAATATCTAGATGCTACGGCGTAGTAGATAATAAAAATAGAATAATCTTGTATATTTCCACTACTTACAAATGATAACTATTGAATTCTCTATTAAGGGATACTATGTAATTAAAATTTAACGTAACATTACCAGCCAGCACTTCTCTGGTTCCCAGAAAAAAAAACTGCTACGCCGTAGCGTGTGTACGCTACGGTGCTACGACATCGGTATGCGGTTCGTAGCGTAGTCAAAAAATAATTATTTGTTTTGATATTTCAGGCAGCAAGTCCAGCTTGTACGGAGTTGGAGATCATAATGCTTGATTGGATGGGTATGTTTTGTGGTATTGATAAATTTTACACACACATATTAAAAGGAATGGATTATTTTATTTATTTAATTTGATTGGGACAGGTAAAGCAATTGGATTGCCCCCACAGTTTTTGGCGCTGGAAGAAGGAAGTAAAGGAGGTGGCGTTATTGAGGTAAATTGATAAACAGTTATCGTCATAGTCTTATGATCTATATTACACACAAAATTTAAAATAATTACTTGTTTAAATCATTTATAGGGCTCAGCTAGCGAATGTGTCCTAGTGTCGATGCTGGCTGCTAGAGCCAACGGCATCAAAAGGCTTAAGCATCAATTCCCGAACGTTGACGAAGGCCTCCTCCTTTCCAAATTAATCGCCTACTGCTCAAAAGAGGCCCATTCTTGTGTTGAGAAAGCTGCCATGATCTGCTTCGTGAAACTTCGTATCTTACAACCTGATGACAACGGGTCTCTGCGTGGCGAAACTCTACGAGAGGTGAGTAATATAGTCACTTAAACTTAAAACATAGTAATCAACTTACTAATCCTACTACAGATCAAACATTCTGACGATCAACAGCAACGAACACAATTAGTTTTCAATTTGAATGTGGAGCTACCTATTATTTGGTTACTTTTATTGTTTTTAAATGGAATTGGGCCATGCTGTGGAGTGCAGGCTATGCAGGAGAGGTGCAGATAGGCGGGCGGTAATTGAAGAAACAAGACGGCACGGAGCGCTCGGCGACGACGGTGTCCCGCGTTTAATGACTCGCCCGTGGATGCCGGAAATACGTAGCGAGCCGAGCGGTAATGGAGCCGCATTGTGTGCCACTTTCTATGCCGCAAATATTGAAATTTCACGATACTACCCTCTTATGAGAGGTCTCTTTAATTGCGAGCTTCAGAAATACGTTCAAGACTTTTAAGAATGCCTCTTCAAATATGTTTCGATTTACAGGATATTTGTGTTTATCTATTAGAAATAAATACTGTTCTGTGTTGATTATTATTTTATGTTTATAGGCTATGGAGGAAGATGAAGAAGCTGGTCGTGTTCCCTTCTTCGTTTCGATTACATTGGGCACAACTTCGTGCTGCTCTTTTGACAATCTCCCCGAGATAGGACCTGTGGTCCGAAAATTTCCTAACGTGTGGCTTCACGTAGACGCTGCCTATGCTGGCAGTTCTTTCTTGTGTCCCGAACATAAGTACCATTTGTCTGGTATAGAGTACGCAGACTCTTTCAATACGAATCCGAACAAACTGATGCTTACCAGCTTCGACTGCTCTCTGCTATGGGTTACTAACCGATATCTTCTGACGTCAGCCCTAGTCGTCGACCCACTTTATTTACAACACTGCTATGACCACACGGCCATCGATTATAGGCACTGGGGTGTGCCATTGAGCCGTCGCTTCCGTTCACTCAAGCTTTGGTTTATGTTACGGAGCTACGGTATCAGCGGCTTGCAGAAATACGTGCGACGTCACTGCGAACTTGCCAAATATTTCGAACAACTTGTGAAGAAGGATGATAGATTCAAAGTGTGCAATCAAGTAAAGGTAAGACGTTTATCGATCTGTTCGGCTTGATAATATTATAAATTTATGTCGCCCGCACGGACGCGGCAAAGATAGTACAAGGTGAGTTCAAACAGACCGATGGTACCGTTGCACATATACATCTACGTAGACATGTGTGTACCCGACAGAAAGTAGTCAACAAACCTTCGATAATTAAGATTATGAATGAGTTATTTTTTCTTTATTTACTTTTTAAACTTTTATGATATATGTAGATCTGCTCTTTAATCTCTTTACATAGTGTTAATGGATGAGAGCATTTCTTTCAGTTGGGTTTGGTTTGCTTCCGCCTTGTGGGAAGCCCTCAGGATCCAGGTGAACAAATCGACGAACTCAACAAGAAACTGCTGACTAACATCAATGCTTCTGGCAAACTGCACATGGTGCCTGCTTCGGTGGGTGATCGATTTGTCATTCGTTTCTGTGTCGTCCAGCAACACGCCACGCGCGAAGACATTGGTAAGCCATTTAACATTCATACAAGTTGTATATTTAGACACTTTATTTTAAGGTGACTACGTTCTATGTTGCCATGTGTATTAAGTGTTATGTGACATTGTATTTACATATAGCAGTTTGATTGTATAGTAATCATGAAAATGGATACAAAATTACAAAATGAAAATTTGTTTTTTCAGAAATAGCATGGGATATTATAACCGACTTCGCTACGGAGCTTCTGGAGGGACCAGACAAGGAACGGGTAAGTTTGCATAGTATTTTTTTTTTTCAATTATACCATAATCTGTCTCAATTTTACACATTTAGGTTACCAATGAAAATGGAAACAATGTACAAGATAATGTGAACTTATGAAATAGGTACTTCGTTATAAAAGTAGTTAACTGGTTTCAATTATTTGAAGCCATCTTTCGAGACGATAAGTTGCCTAGACTGTGTAAATTTCGTTTCGGGTCTAAAATACTTCGACTACTGAGATGAGACCATAAATGAAGAAACCGTTGTATGTGAGGTAGATATTTGGCTTGATTGGTAAACAAATTAGATCTTAGTCTAAGCCCGCTTTGGGTTATCATAACTATTTGTTAACTCTTTTAGAGAGTAACTTCAAAAAACGATTACGTATTTAAAAATATAAATTGCATTCGATGTGTATTATAATTTATAATTTCTGCCCTAATTCTGAAACTGTATCAGACTTTTAATAAATTAAATTCCATAAAATTACAGTTTCAGCGTAGCAACATAATGACGACTATAAAACCGTGCTACAATTTACCGAATCCAAAATTGATTCGAATTTAGTCGTCATCGGGAACGTTGCCACAATTAAACTGTAATTTTGTTGGATCTAATTTAAAGTCTGAGCAGTATGTACTGACAAAAAAGTAGAAATAAGAAATTCTACATAAAAAATTAGCCTAAAACCTAGAACATTTTTTTTATTTAATGATTTAAAAAATTGGAACAGGACATAACAGCCATGAATGTTTACCGTCAGAATTTAATCTACCTATCGATAGGGTTTTAGATCTAATAATGTCAATGAAAAAAATTGGCTAGCCACGATTGATCAACTTGAATTGGTCCTTCAACGAATGGAATAATTTCTTCATACCTAGGTAATCATAATTATGCCAACATAAAACTACTAATGATTTTCTATATTGAGCTGATATATTGCCGAAGGATTTCGAAGAATATACTAACTTGGTAGACAGTCTTTGTTAAAGCTGTAAAAGCTTACAGAAAATAGTGGTAATCAACGGATTTGAAAAAACCTGCTAGTGGATTTGCTACCTTCGTATTAACGTCTCCGAGTTTGAAAACAATTGGATTTGCGACCTGAAGGAACTGACAATCGCCTCCAGCACTTAGGTACGCTAAGACTAGCACCTCGAAAGATGCTTTACTACAGGTGTAATTGTGCTGAACATAAGGCAGTAATCTCTTCAGCGACTGAAAATGATGAAACCGATTAATATTTCCTAAGTCCTGACGAGAACGAAGGATGAAGACGTGATCATTACTATTGGACAAGTACTTACAATAGTACGTATTTATACCTACATCTGGGAGGTCTCCCATGACGTGACTCTGGCATACTGCTTGATATTTATTTATATTTTTTCTTATACATTTTTGTTTTATTCTGCTTTGTTTGGTTTTGCTGTTATTTCGATGAAATATGTGGAACGTACTTTTTACGTATTTACATGCAAAGCCATTATCATATTTATTTGGTATAATTTATTATCTATTATATTATTTACCTATTTCGTTTATTATTTAATTATTTTACGTTTATATTTTGGCTTGTTTTTATTATTATGCTACAGAATTGGCTGAACCTAGTTGAACTTTGAACATTTCCTAGGTTTTTTATACTACAATAAGTGATTATGTAGGTACCTACTGAATAAAGTTAGTTAAATGTTTGGGTTTTTAGTCTAATAGAGTAATAGAAAGTGAGGATGAATTTGATGCGAATCTTATATTACTATAGGTTGGTACCAATTAATCACTCTGAATCTGATGCATATGTTTAAAAATTACCTAATAGGTACTTGCTTGTTGAGTTCAGCCAATTCTAAGTAAAGTATTATTTTATGTTGCTTATGTTCCCTTCTCTTTACGAATACCTCATGGTATTCACTTTAGGATGGCCGATGTTACGTGCACACTCAGTGGCAAGATTTGGAAGAGTACGGATGCACAGCGGGCGGCGCCATGGCGCTATTGTCGCGGCTGAAAGAAACCTTTTTAGAGACTACCTTCACAGACGCGCCTCCGAGAAAACTGATAAAATTGGAATTAAAGAGCTAACTCCCAGACAAACTAAATGATTAGTACTAGTGACAGTACAAAGTGCAATTAATTATATTTTAATTATTTTAGAAGACTGACATAAATATTAATACCTACTAGGGTCATTAAATTATATTTACAACATTACTCGAACTTTCCTTTTTACATAAAATAGGTACGATAGATGCCTATTTGTATGTAAGCCACACACACAGGGTTACAGGTAATATCAACCTAGATCATTTAAGGGGTATAAGCCCTTAAAGGCGGATAACCTCTTGAAAGAACTGGGCCGATATAATCTGTATCCCTACACGTTTACTTCACAAGACGGAATATAGTTCTGATTGTTTTGCTACTGGGTGCCAGACGTTTCTAACTAAGTTTAGAAAGTTACACAGGGACTTATGATGTACGCTCACATGCCACATTTGATAATCTTTAGCAAATAAACAAAATTAAATAATACTTCCTACTTACTATACCTTCCTACTTGTAAATACTGCACAGAATACCACTCTTTACCTACTTCACCGATTTCGGTCATCGCCCTTTTCTTCCCAGTATGTAATCCTACCTATTTGTCACTATTATCAAATAGGTAGGAACCCCACAACAACACACACCGCTACATACAACATCATTTGTTTTGCATAAAAAAAATTTTAATGAACACATATCCACTTCCCACGAACCATTTCGCAGGTTGCTCTCGAACTATCGCCCGCTTCTGTGGTGATAGGTACCAAGTTGTGTGTGCGGTGCACTGCACTGGTACATCATCTCTCAAAATTACTTTCAGCCTTTCAGCAAGATACTTTCCTATAACGGTAACTATAAAAGATCTGAACAATTTCTTCTTTGAGGTAAGTTTTACTTAAATACCTAAGTATTCAAAGTAATACAACTAAAACAATTGATTTCGTTCACTAATTCCATTGGAATCTTACATCCACCATGCAAAACCTATTAACTATTAGGTGTCTACCTGCGTACCAACCTTTAACCATTAGTATGACGTTCTCCTATCTCTATAAATCTTTATTACGGGTTAGATTATCATCATTAGCCGGCAGCTGGAAGACGTAGACTCCTGAACCTGAACCTCCTTCCACTTCCACCTAACAAAGTATTTTGTAATATTGTATTAGTACGTACTTTCTAATCACGTGTCGATGTAGGTATTTGAGTTTCCAACTACTAGGCACCTATCGGCCTCGTCTGTTTATTCACCTTCTTTTAACTGGAACCAGTCATTTGTCATTATTAAAGAACATTATTTACCTACTTAAGTATTAGTTAGATGGTCTTAATGCCTAACTTACTTATAGTAAAATTAAAAAACCATGGGTATGACGTCGATGGCAGACACCTTGGTATCTGAAAAAAAGTGTATAGTCCCCACCGTTAAGTTATCAAGTTCACGCCGTTGTTATCGATGATGCACCATTATTCACTCTCTCAAAGTTCTTTGTTAACCAACTTACTTTTATATCATAACTCACTATAATGTCGGTAGATACTAACTGACCATGTGCGAAGTTCAGTCTCGGATAAGTTCCTGAATAGTTTATCAGATTATTGACAGTTGAACTTATCTAGGTATATATTATCGATATTTACTAACAGAAAGTCTCAATAAACTAAAAAATATCTGTAGGATACTTAATAATAATTTCTGGAGCTTATAGGTATTATGAGTAGGTACTACTCTTAGTAACGTGTAGCGATAAAATAGATAGGTAGCTTATTGAGAATGGCCGTTACCTACATACCTACTTTAAGGGCTCAACATTCTAAAATGTATACTTGTGGAATGTTCCAGGACCTGAACGAGGAGCGCGCTCGTCGCAACAAGGCTGCTCTTGCGCACAAGCGTTCGTTCTTCGTGCGCATGGTGAGTGACCCGAAGATCTACAACCCGGCTATCAACAAGACGCCTCCACCGGTGCCCACCACTCCGGGCTCTCCACCGCGCTCTGTTGTGCCCACCACGCCCGACACGCCCACCGACCCGGATCAACTCCAGCCCTCTACTCCGTGAGTAATCATCTGTCATAACTTCACACTTCTCCATAGAAAGATCGTCATGGTCTACCTTAGAGCTAGTACAGACCAGCTAGTCCTTTACGGATTTATCGAGACGAAGATAATGCGAAATCAGTATAAAACGTTTTCGTATTCATAAATTGTTAGGCTTTTAGTGATGAGATATGTTTGGTTAGCCAGCCAGCCCCAACAGCCCGGTTCCATGACAAGCAGCAGGTCTGGTTCTGTGGTCGCCAAACTGCGTGCAAAGCGTGGTGAATGGTGAGTCCACAACCCACGTAGCCGAGTGCGTAGTAATCGAGTAGATAGATACCTACTACTTCCCCGTAGATTTCTTTAGTCTTCACTCACATAGCACCTTCTCTTATTTCCATTCTTATTTTCACTGAGGTTAGTAATCACTTTATTATTTACAGGAAGCAATCGTCTTGGATCAGCTGGCCACTCGGATTCTTCTTCCAGAGTGTGGATAACGATGCCAACGATTTGCCATTGAGGTAAGCATTAAAGTTATGACTTTGGATTAATCATAACATCACATCCGTGATTTTCCCGCTTACGCAGTAGGTGACATGAAGGTATTGGGTAATTTTGTTTATTTCCCTGGTCCCCTAGGTTCCGGCACCTGGACACGATGGTGCGCCTGAAGAGCCCCGGCACCACGAGCCGGCGCGGCTCCTCTCCGTGCGCGTCTCCCGAGCATCGGGCGCCCTCCCCCCACCATTGACCGACCTCCGCGTGTTACTCACATCATTATTACTTATCGCAGAAATAAATACTTATGGCAGCATTGAATATATTTGTTTTATTTTATCAAAATCTTACGAACTTAATGTCTTCTAAGTTAATCCCCAGATTCCTACCTCTAGCCCGAAGTAGCCCACACATGGGATTTTGTGTTTAAACATGATCAAACTCAAACTCAAACTCAAAATATTTATTTGCACGTTAAGGTAGGTATTACAGGTCTTAATTTAAATGTTAGGTACATCTTAACTGCCTTTTTCTTGATCAGGAGTGTTAAAGAAATAAGTTGCTACTGGTAGTATAATAGGTGTTTCTCATATACCATTAGTTTTATTATAGAAATTACTTTCAGTCCAATGAAATAGAATGTGATTTCAATTCACCGTTCCACCCAACAGTATGTAGAGTGTTCTTATCCTCAATGTCCCAAGCTGCTCCTCTGACGTAGTTGCTGTGCATATGTCTGTCATGGTATATTACTTTGGGTTCACAATTCTCTTCCACTTTGCAAACTGTGACAATTTTATTGTCACAACATACTGCCACTTTGTCCGAACTGTAAAAAGAGCAAAATATTAGTTAACTCTGCTCTAAATAGCCATCCCTTCATTATTCTATATTTTATTTTTAAAGAAGTCTTACTCTGGATGCACAACCAATTTGTGCACTGCTGCAGGGAACTCTGCTATTTTCAATTTATTTTCTGTATTCCTGATATCTATCAAATGTAATACACCAGCTTCATCTCCTACAGCTAAACGATTCTCATCCAACCAAGCCAAGCAGTAAATAGAGCAATCATTTTTCATAATATCTGGAACAAACAATACATTGCTTAACTCTTTTTTTATGATAACAATAACACATTAATATTAATTAGTTTTCTCTTGTATCTTTATTTTTTACAACATTTTAGGCATGTGGTGTTTACCTTTAAGTAATTATACCACTAAAGTATGTATGTACCTTTAACATGAAACCTAATATTTGAACTAGGTACGATTTTTGTGAACCAATAAATAAAATAAAAAAATAAATATAATAAAATCAAGATTTCTTACCCAGCACTGCTTTATCAGTATTTTCATCCCACAATGTGACATACTGATCCATGGAACCAGTTGCAAAACTGTGGGCAGACTTTGGTTTCACTGCAATTGCATTTACAATCATACTGTGCGCTGCACTGTAATTCCTTATACATATCATGTCATTGATGTCCCACACCTGCAATAATTTATATAATCTTTAATATAGTATAAAAACACCATGCTTCAATGGTAAATTCAACCAAAATGGATGAAAATTCTAAAAGAGATGTCTACTACTGAACAGCATCTCTCAATATGTTCCAAATCAGCATATATGATTAAACTTAAGTACACAAAATCATAATAAAATTTTCATCTTAACATCTAGTGATATTTCACAGAACAAACCTTAACATTTCCATCAGCACCAGCAGTGGCATAAAGGCGTTCAGGCTCAAGGCAGTCTACAGCCAACACTGCATTGTCATGTTCTGCCACAGAGAGGTCTTCTCTCCACTGACTCCAAGCACTCTGCTGGTCACCATTCTTGACCCACACACTTACTGCACCACTGTCTTCACATATCAACAACTGCAGAAGAAAAATGAAGCAGTTAAACATTTTATTTTTCTTTTTTTTTTGGCTTTTAAAAAAAAACGTTGACATTATGTTAGATTTGATTTAGATAGTGCACAATCCATTATTTATGGAAATATTTTAGAATATTTTGTTACAAAAAAAATTACAGTTATCGGATTAAATACTATTCTTTAATTTTATCATACCTTATTAGAGCTTCCGATAAAGCAACCATCGGCAGTTCCGCTGCATAAAGAAATACTCCTCTTATCTTCAGTTTTGATGCTTTGAGCTTCGGCTATACTCTTGTACACACTCACGCCGCCGTTCCAATACCGACCAGTGAGTTCTGATGATCCCACCAGAACACTTCCGTCTGAAATATGAATTTACAAAACAGTAAGTTGTGATATTTGCATTATCTTTTTACAAGCATATATTACTACAGTCGACACTCGTTAATTCCAAATTCGAGGGACACTTAAAATATCTGGAATTACCGAATGGTCCGAAATTTAACTAGCCTCAGAATTTAGGTGCTTAGGTTCGCAAACTCTGAGATCTTTATATCCCCTTTTTCTATGCAACTTCGAACTATCGAGAGCTTGACATAAATGTATTGATTTAGTTCGAGTACCAAGAGATTCAAATTATAGAAAGTCGACTGTACTAAGAACTAAAATACATACCAGAATGAATTTTAATGTAGTCTAAATATGAAAGGGTGGTCGTGCCGGTGGTGTCGGTTCTGTATATTTCAGCATTGAGATGAGGTGGGACGATTCTGTTACTGTTATCCATGGCTTATATTTAAAATTCGGTATTATTTCAAACTCCTATCTAAATTAAAGCATAAAAAGGCAATTATAAAACCAAAAACTATTATAAACACAGTAACATTGTTTTGTGAATTTCAGTAACCTAAAAATTATTTGTTTGACACTATAATGACCATCAATAGACAATATCTTTAGAGATGTTCACCATTTCAAGCTTACTATTTGTTTATGGAATTTCGATTTTTACCGTAAAATGTTCAAATAAAAGAGCAAGAAAGTTTACATTATTTTGATTATGTAGTTATCTAACTAGATATCTATTTTCGTTTAATTTTTTGAATAAGTCAATAGGTTAAATGAAACCATTGAACATTTTTATGATTTGAACTGTATTCCTTGTCTATGAAATATGATGTCAAAATCTGTCAAAGTCAAACACATGTGATTGACATAAAATAAAAATCATAAAATTAATTCAATATTTCGGTTTGTGGTAGTGGCAGTATTCGAATAAGATTATAATTTATAAAAGAACGAAAACCCTATAAAGGTATTGCTATTTTAATCTATTATTCTATTTCAGGTAAGTTAATTTATGTCTATCAGTGCCTTTTCTTAACTTTCAATACTTCGAATAAAAATAATGAATTGCCAAAAACTTATCTTTTTGACATGGTTTAACCACTTGAACTGCTAAGTAATACATACCTTATCAGTTAAATAGCTCAAACAAACAATTTGTTGTTTAAATTTTTGATACGATTTCAAACTATCAATTGAAACTTAATTGTTAGTTAATAACTCATTGACTAGAGTGATCACATCATAAAGGTTTGTAGTGATAAGATATATATTTTTATTTAAAGAAATGCCCAATTTGGAATTACTACAAACATTAACTGGCCACAAAGGCATTGTCTGGAATGTGTCTTGGCATCCCCAAGGGAAAATATTTGCATCTTGTGGAGAAGATAAAACGATCAAATTATGGAGTAAAGAAGGTCAAGAGTGGACAATAAAAACTGTTCTTGTGGATGGTCATCAGCGGACCATCAGAGAGGTGGCATGGTCTCCATGTGGCAACTACTTGGCTTCAGCTAGCTTTGATGCAACAACAGCCATTTGGGATAAGAAAAGTGGTGTGTAACTTTTTATTTACATAACGAAATGTTATTGTTATCAGTATAAATCACAATGCACTGTGTCCATAGGTCAGTTTGAATGCAATGCTACACTGGAAGGACATGAGAATGAAGTAAAGAGTGTAGCATGGTCTCCCTCCGGCCAACTGTTAGCAACATGCGGCAGAGACAAATCAGTCTGGGTGTGGGAAGTGGCTGGAGATGATGAATATGAATGTGAATCTGTACTCAATGTACACAACCAAGATGTCAAGAAAGTTTGTAGAGATACCCATATTCAGTTCTTAATTTATCAATAAATAGCACATTATTCATAAATTATTCTTTTTATAGGTAGCTTGGCATCCTTCCCTAGACATCTTGGCCTCAGCATCATATGATAACACAGTAAAGTTGTACAAAGAGGACCCAGCTGACAATGACTGGAGCTGTATAGCCACTTTGCAGTCACATGAGTCTACAGTATGGAGCTTGTCCTTTGACAAGACTGGAGAGAGACTTGCCACTTGCAGTGATGACAGAACAGTGAAAATTTGGAAGGAATATAAACCTAACAACCAGGAGGGAGTTATAGTAACTGACAGAGAGTCTGTATGGAAATGTGTCTGCACATTATCAGGATACCATACCAGATGTATTTATGATGTAGCTTGGTGCCACCACACTGGACTACTAGCAACAGCTTCTGGTGACGACATCATTAGAATATTCAAAGAAACTGAAGACTCTGATCCTAATGCACCAACATTTGAACTTATTTGCACCAAACTGAATGCACATTCCCAAGATGTGAACAGTGTCAAATGGAATCCAACGGGCAACAAAGAACTGCTCTCTTGTAGTGATGACGGAGAAATAAAAATTTGGAATTTTTCAGAATAAATCAATATTGTTATTAATAAGAATCATCATTGTTATAAAATATTGATCAAGTTTAGCATCAAAGTTTATTGATATACATTATTGTTTAGTTATGTAGGCTGAAAGTGTTGGGATTTCATAATAAATGAATATTTTATTTTATGTAATTGTTTTCTTTGGTGCTTTAATTAATATGTATTGGGTTAGTATTATATTTAAATGCATGGATTTCAGTTCACATCTGATGATTTTAACAGTAGGAAAACACATCTTCTCGCAGAAAAATCTGAAAAGGTTCTATACAACGGCCACAAAAATGTCTACCGGAGAGAATGTTGGTATCCCACTGCAGAAAGTGACTGCTGTTCTTGAAACCTTTGCTCCAAAGCAACTGTCTGAAAGTTGGGACAACACTGGTCTATTAGTGCAGCCATACACTCCCAGGTAATTTGTTGTCATTTATTTAATTGCAATAAATCTTTATAATTAGACATCGGATTATATGCATTTGCATATTTGCATATGCAAATGCATATATTTCTATTTTTATAGCATTATTGCATATTTTGGTACATTTTCATAAAGAGTGCTTATTTCAATAGTAATACGTGTTGTGTTGGCATTTGAGGATCCTTCAATAAAAAAAAATATTGCTCTTATTGCAACACATTTCAGCGATATACCCGACGCAATCGAAAAATTAGAAACTAAAAACCTTCCTCTGTGCAAGTCCTTGGAAATATTAGAAAAAATGATTGAACAGAGTAACGCCCTACCGTCTGTAATATCGCAAAAGGTTCGTGGCAAATTAAATGCAGTATTGTATAAAAACCCTGATCTTGATGGAATAAGAAAAATCGATGCATTTATCAACGGCAGCGGACAAACTCTTCCTGAAGAGGTCTCTGCAGGAATGGCGCCAAATTTCAAGTTCTGTCCGGTAACGTCAGTTGACGTCGAAAGGTCATTTTCTGCCTATAAATTGATATTAAGTGACAAACGTCACAAGTTTGCTATAGAAAATCTGGAAAAAGTTTTAATCAGTTGCCAATACATCAGTATATTATTGTTTATTGTCACAAAAATTATAATAAATAAACATTACCTATTATAGGTTGTCTGCTGTCTCTTTTGATTATAATGTCACAGATTTATATGTCAATGTATAATGTATAAAAATTAAAATATAAATAAACGTAAATTCTAATTAATGATTAGAAATTACTTACTATAAATGGTTTTTTATTGTGCATATTTTGTGCATATTTCGCCCTTTTTTAGTGCATATTTGCATGCATATTTTAGCATTTTGATAGTGCATATAATCCGATGTCTATTTATAATGTTTGACTATTTTAATAAATGACTATAAAACTAATGTTTCAGGAACATATCAAAGGTTTTGCTCACAAATGACCTCACAGAAGATGTAGCTTTGGAGGCCAATAGTCATGGATGTGAAATGATAATTTCTTACCATCCTCCTATCTTTGCTCCTATGAAGTCAGTGGTCCAGAGGTATGTACTTCCAATGTAATAAATTATTTATGTCTTTTAAACTTGAAACTGGCCTACAAATAACGACTAATGTAATTTTTGTAAAAGTATCTGTAATCAATCTTTTCTCTATGTTATTGAGTATCCCAGAACTTCCACGCATTCTTAGCAGTTGCACTTACATCCATATCAATAAAAAGTATTAATTTATTTCTTTCAGTGCTTGGAAAGAACGCATTGTCTCATTTCTCTTGGAGAAAAGGATAAGTTTGTACTCTCCACATACTAGTTGGGACAGTGTCAATGGCGGAGTAAATGACTGGTTGGCCAGTGCATTTCAAGTTGAGCAATCTAAGCCATTAATCCCAGGAACTGACCCTCAAGTTGGAGCAGGAAGGTAAGTCAAAATTATCCATATTTATTAATGTATGTTAGTACATTGTCTAGTTATTTATATGCACTAAAGTTCATGGTACCAATTCTATAAACATGAGTTCGCCCACACACATCAATAATAAAACATTAAAACAATGTAAATTACGCAAATACTGCACAATACAGGGACGTATTTAGTTTATGCAAATATATAATGATAGGTAAGTTACAAAGCTTACAATAGAGAGAGGGAGAAAATTCCAAACCATAAAAATGTCTAATTTGAAATGTCTGATATGAGTAGACAATTCTTATTTTCTGTAATTGAAATTGAAATCATGATGAGATAATCTGCTTTTTAAGCTTTACCCAAATCCATCCCTGATACGATGACTACCGCCTACAACAGACACAACACTAAACTTTATGTTCATTAGCAGTTTTAATAGTTTTTAATTGAAAAACTCGCAATAAAGCTATACAATTACTATTTATTACACATTTATCTGTATTAGCATGCATTGCTATGGTATTTCTCATGATACTAAGGAAATTAATCAGTTAAATGTAAAAAAAAATCTAATAAAACTACAATAAACCTACGTAACTTGCAATAGAATGGTTCCGCTTTATTTGCGTCACAACAACAACGATCTATTTATCTATCAAGCAGTTGACCTAGTCTTGGTCGCATATATGATGAGATGTTTTGCAACAACTGATTGCAAATGTGTTTTACAAATTGTTCTAGGTTGCTGCAACTTAAATCGAATATTTCTTTGATGGACGCGGTTTCAAAAGTAAAGCAATTGACTGGATTATCACATGTGCGCTTCGCTCTGGGCAAAGGAAAAGATATGTCGAGTGAAATACAAACTGTAGCGTTATGTGCCGGCTCCGGCAGTTCAGTTCTGAAAGGAGTTCAAGCTGGTTTATACTTAACAGGTAAATAAATTTAGAAACCTTTAAAACACCCCCAGTACTGATTAAAAAACTTATTCCCTCAATAACCAATTAAATTAATCTTTGCAGGAGAAATGCTCCACCATGACGTATTAGATGCTGCACAGAAAGGAATTAGTGTTATTCTAACCAACCACTCTGATTCCGAGAGAGGCTTCTTAAAGGGTTTTTCTACAAATCTTCAGAATTTGTTGAACAATGAGGTACAAGTGTTTGTTAGTCAAGTAGATAGAGATCCTCTTGTTACATTATAAGTATAACTTAAATGAGTTGTTTTAAAAACCATTCGTTTTTTAAAATAAATACAAATTAATTCGTTAAAGTATGTTTTATTATTAACTGTAAATTGTTATTTCACGTGTTAGATCGAAGGGAAGTACATTTAGTTTTAAATAACCATTACATGTGAGATCATCATTATCTTATACTACCTCAGAACACAATTACATAGCGCAAATAGGATTCAGATTATTTTTATTAGTTCCTATGTTCTTACGACTAGTAAAAGTACTACTACAATACTTGGCAAGACCTTTGTACATGTACTTTCGTCTTCCACTTCCTATCTGCATAACTCAGTCCGTTTCGATCCTCTTGATGATCCTCTAGCTGCACTGAAAGATGTCCATTGTTTAAAGATGTAATTATTTCATGTTTGTTAGAATTTTAGAGCATGCACACAACTTACTTACGCGGGGCAATCTTGTGTACACTTTTATTTTTAAACTGTTTATCATTTTGACTATCTCTAAATATCTCTTTTGTTGTTTTCTTTCGTTTTGGTGTACCCAGACTTGGTGTTATTTTACATATAGACGAAACTGTCCCGTTTTTGTCATCGTAATTTATAACGTATTCTCTGCGCGAGTCACGTGACTTGCTGTTCGTCTTCGTTGAATAGTCTTTTGCATTATTCTTCGATGATATAGAAGGAATAAGTACTGTGTAACTTGTATCATCTTTTTGTGACGGCTTTATGGATTCTTTTGTAGATTTGTCTCTAGAAGAGTTTCTCTTACGACTACTATCTACGTGGTGATTACGGTCGAGACTGCTTTTTCGATGGTCTGATTTCTTTGCATCAGAGGCATCCCGAGATTTGTCTCGGGATGTTTCTTCAGACACTTTCGAAGAAGGTCTTTGCAATGATTTGCTTCTGTGTTCTTTATGTTCCATAGTAGATTTTTGCTCTTTTGAACGTTTATCTTCCCGAGATTTACGGACACGTTCAGATGTGTTCTGTTCCTCGTGCAGTTTTCCTCTGTTATCTCCAGCTTGACGTATTCTATCACTCTTCTCAGCTCTCCGCGAGAGACTGTCTTTATAGGTGGAACGTGAATAACTATCTTTATTACCAGAGTCTTTGGTTCTAAGACTGCTATCAGTTCCGGAATCTGACCGGCGTTCTTTGATTCTACTCTTACTGAGATCTGAAGTCACGTCTGCTACACTTTCGATTTTATTCTTACTTGTGTCTGCTTTATGCGTTTTTCTCTGACGTGTGTTAAGTGAATTTGTTTTCAGTTTTTGGATATCTCGATTGTCCAGAGAATTTCTTTTTTCTATGTTAACATTCAAATTAACATATATCGGGTTTTCGTCCGTTGAATTGTGTTCGTTCGTGGAATCTAACTTTTCTACGTTGTTTTTCTTTTCTTTTATGGAGCGACTCGAAGTACTGAAAATTACAGAAATATTTGTTATTAAAAGAAATATAATTTTAAGGCCTTATTATACTTATTAAACTATTGTAATTTCATACAATATTTTCAATACGCACCGTGGTGATTGATGTTCTCTTTGATCCGACTTTTCAACTGCATCACGTCTTAAAGACTTCGGCGGTGCAGAAATACTCCTTGTGGTCGTTACTTCGTCCTGTCTACGGTATCTAGTTCGTCGCGTAGTCACATCTTTTATGACTTGGCTGTCTTTTTCAATAACAGGTTGAAAAACTTGGATTTCGTGTATTTCTTCTTTGGGTTTATCTTCATAATTTGTTCGCATTCTTGGTGTTGGTACAGGAGCATAGTTCATGTTTAACGGAATATTCTGGTACTCAGGCGTTTCATCAGAATCGGGCTCGCTACACACGCTATTTGCGACTTGTTGTATTAGTTTGACAGATTGAAATATGTTCTCAAGGACGTCGTCGTTGCGTCCTGGAGAGCTTTTCGGCTGTGTTTTGTTTTTATACGAGTTAGTTTTGGTGCTGTTATCAACACCAAAATACGTTAGTTCGCTGTCCCGCAGCTGTCTTGTTTTAGGCTTTCTTTGAGACGGTGTCACATGTAGACTATTGAATTTAGATTTAACGTCCTCTATAGAGTTTTCTGTTGCTTTGCTGATTTTAATATTTGTAACCAATGGCTTCTCACGTTTTAAACTGTCTTCTTTTGTGGGACCTAAAACATATTAAAATATATTTGAGCATATGTACAAAGCGTATATTATTTATTTGATATTATTAGCAAGAGAAATTACTATTATTACTAAAGCAGTGTTAGATACATTTTATTATGCATAAAGTTACCTGCTTTTGTTGTCCGTAAAGGAGTGGGCTTTAGTATAGAATCATCAGTTTCTCGTGGAAACATAGGTTTCACTTCAGGTTTGTAATAATTATCAGATTTCAATTGCTTATTTACTAAAGAAACTGCTGACAGCACAGAATCATTTGAAGCATCATTATTTACAAGATCATCAGCCATCCCAAATTCCATGTTCTCTCCTAAAAGATATGGTTTGGGTTTCGGAATTTTATTTTTGAGAATACTTTTTGTAGCTGCTGTATTCTCATCGGATTCACCAAACTCACTACCACTAATATTTAAAGGAGCGCCAACACCATTGATTGAGGGGAAATCGTTTTTGTCTCCGAACAATGTTATCATCGGCTTCTCCTTCATATCCTGCATAGGCACAAACGCGCTTCTTCGTTTTCTAAAATCATTTGAAGGAGGAGGTTTCTCATCTGTAGCGATTATATTCACTTTTCCAGATTCTGCTGCAAAATGTACCTCTGTTTTGCAAAACTCCACTTTCTTAACTTTTCTGTCACCTTCTTCATTGAGCTGATGTTTTTTAGGATACTCTTCGCTATCTGCTTCTAAAGTAATTGGCAAGTTAATGCATACTTTTCCAGATGATTGTACAGTTATGTTATTTTCTGAAGGGTCTTCCACAACTATGTCGTGTTCTCGATAAGTCTTGAATTTGGTTCCTCTGTAGTGGGAAGTCGGTCGATTTTTAGATAGCCAATCTTTAAAAGATTCTTCATTAGAGGGCGTCCTTCTATCATCTCTATATGAGTACCTTGAATGTGAGTTGTCATCTATTTGATCGTTGACAATTTCTGTTGATTTGCAAATGCCGCTATCCGTGGAGGATTCCATCGCTAGTATATCGTTACTGTGAGTAATGGTCTCCTTGAGTGGGGAATCTTCGAAGCTATAACTTTTCCTTCTCGAGTTCCAGTCGTTACTGCTATTCAAAAGGGATTTGTATTTAAGAGTACTTAAAGTTACAGGAGTGTCCAGTAGTGGCGAGTTCCGGCTGGTATTTCTACTACTAAATTGTAATTCACTATTTTCTGAGTCATAGGAGTACTTTCTGTGGAGATTCCTTCCAAGTCTAGAGTCAAGGTCGATAATACTAGCATTGTCCGTGGACGAGGACTCTTCACTTGGCATGCGAATGGAACTTCCTCTGGTAGAACCTCGCCATTTGGAAGGTTCCGATATTTCGAAGTCGTCTGGTTCAGTCACTTTGTAATTTTCTGCTTCAGTGTGTGGTTCAGGTGATGATTCAAACGGCGTGGAAGATATTTCCAAAGGTTTCATGGGTGACGTCGGGGACTCCAGTAAATTATAACCGGAGGATATTACCTGGAAAAGGGCAAGTTTTTTATTAATTAATGTAGCTACTAGGGTAGTCCTTATGATAAAAATATGACATGTCATGGTGACATCGTTTTGCAAAATATGTAATTAGGGCTTCACTTTATCAATACGAGGCGTTGGTTTTATGGTCAAACGATAGTGTGCAAATATCATTATCTGTTAACCTTGACTTAAATACCACTATTGAAATTAGTAATCCTTCGAAAGCGATTAACTAAAGGCACATTTGACTTAGTCATTGGATAATGGTGTAATTAGGTAAGAATATTTATGTGGAACTTACTCTTCGTGACGAATGTAACATGAAAGAGGCAGCGGGTGCGCCTGGAGCGGCCGACGAGTGATAGGCAGCACGCATGACGCGCACGCGCGCGCCCGGCCCGCTGGCGTGCAACACCTCCATCGCACGCGCAATGCGCCGCGTAACGCCACCTTCTGTCACCTGCAATTATTACAAACCAATAATTAAGCAAATATGTAAAATTTTATCGCTTTACGTTTATAAACACGAGGAAATCGTTAGTTACTATCGTTATCCTGTAGTATTTATCTACAAATCTATAAGGGGTTACCGCATCTGATTTAATCGATTCTTAAAATCCTGATCTTAACTTATTTTCCTGTACCTTACAAAATTTTATGGTTTTGTAATTTTACACGTTAATGTACTAGACAGTAGAGATGCACACCTGACAGTAATCACAGTACCCGCCAATTCCTTTTGATGACTAATCTAAGAGTTCCTACGGTACCTACAATGCTTGTGAGTGTTCTACAAAATGAAATACCTACACTTCAAATATTTAATAACTCAACTCGTTGAAAAAATCTCGTTAATACTGCTTGGCAATTGAACTTTGAAAGTAGTGTATGAAATATTCATGACCGAGCATGTGATGACCTCAACTGTTATTATAACTGTCCGGCAAGAAGTGGCCACAGTATTTTGTAGACTTCGTTTGTTTGGCTGTAGGCAGTGTATCTGTACATCATTGTCAAAATGCAATGTGTGCGTGCCCGAGAACTTCTTGCTTAGTCGTCGTGACGAATGTTGTTACACTACTTTCGTGTCCTGTGGACCTACCTACCACTGCCTAGCTGCCTGCCTACTATATTAGTACAATATGTAGACAGAGTAAAGTAGGCTGTAATTATTTGCTAGCTGTGTTACTCAAATATTAGCCTCCTTCGTGCGAAACAAAGAAGTTTGGGTCAAAACTTTCCGAGACGAAGGTTCGATCTTTGTTCGATAAATATTTGTATGGCATGGTCCAGCGGTGGCCGCCTACAAATAAATGAGTGTCGCAGTAAATGTAAAGGTACCACAACGCCATTGTCGTTCCGGGTCTCGTTTGTACTCACATAAAATATTTTCCTTCTTATTAGCTTTGAAGACAAGCTCGAGTGCGCAAGTTTAAGCTATTAACGTAAATATTATGTTTTTTTAATTACTTTATTTGGTAATTACTTATGTAGCTATGGTACAAAGTTGTATATAAGTTAATATAATATGTTACGCACAGTTGTTGTGGCCTTCACAAGTATGTATTTATTGTTGCTAGTGACGTGATCCTTCTTGCGGGGGCGAAATGAAATTGCGGCCTGCCGTGATTGCGATCTTTTCAATGATCAACTCACTTTTGAATACTTAAGTGGGTGTCAGCCACGTTTAAATATTTGCATTGTGTACCCACAAATATAGGTACTTTACCTTACAATACTTTAATGTATACCTAGGACTCTTCGTTTTTGAAAGCCCAACAATATTTATTTTGGGAAAAAGAGTCGTTATCTTTTACCTCGTTCTTAACCTTGACTTTTAAACTAATTCCTTAAGCAACAAGAAATAAGATTTATAGACAAATTATCAATGTTTTATTTGAAACCAAACAAACAGTTTTAACATAATCTCAATACCATATAATTTTACCAACAGATAGGTCAATGAGACTGGCTGGTTCTAAGAAGAATAAAAGTAGTATGGCAACATTACCTACATTATTTATTTATTTATGGTGATGTGTAATCATTAGCTCAACTAAGACAGACAAAAGCAAAACATATTCTAATTTACATATTAAACAGTTTATTTTATGTATAGGCAATTTATCTGATGGCTTTTTTGCTTCCATATTTCTTTCCATTTAAAGAAACAGATAGGTAAAGCATCAGCCGGTGGCTGCGTCAGTTTGGAATTGCGCAGCCTTTTACTAGGAATGAGTTTGATCAAGGCGATTTATTTCAGAAGATAATCTGACGTCATCTGTATAATCGAACGCGAACTAAAATCAGAAGGCCGCATACGACCCACTACTGAGCGCTTACGACTTATAATAATAATGCTATAAGTTCCTATAAACTGATATTATAAGTAAATACTCACTGAAACTGATACCCATTTATTTAAATCGCATAATGGCCAAAACTTGTACATGGTTTTGATTAATAAAATAACCGTAATTACAAGTTACCAAAAGAGAGTCAGTGCCTGTCAATTACATACAACCGGTTCCGTTGCCGCCGCCACGGCCTAGTTTAATTAATTCATGAAGGTAATAGGATCGAAGTAGGTTGAGGCGGTTCGTTATGGTTTACAACCTGAAAAGTGATAATTTATTTAGTACCAATGTTACTAGCTCTTCCTTATGTAAAGAGACTATAATAACTGTATGACAACTGCTTTGCACGATCTATTGACATAGAGACGAGTCTGACGATTAACATCCACACGTGGTTTCAGCAAAGTTATCAGTTAACTTAACAGACTTATTAGTATTAATCAGAACGCGTGAACTAGTAATGAATGCATGTACATATTGAATTGTGAGAATCTTCCCAAATGGACGACGAAGCCTTAATTTGGCAAGAGGAGGGGGAGGGGTCCGTGACGTCAGCGGTCGTCGACTCTAGCGCGGGCGTGAGGGACGAAGACACGCAATATCGATATTTTACGAGAAATAATGCAGGAAAATACGCCAGAATCTCTTAGAATCCAGTGATTCATATATCGGTGTAATTAATGGGTGTGCTTTATTTATAATAAAAAAACATAAGTAGGTTGGTAGAGGCCAGATACGCGTCATAAACTCGTATCGATCACAAATGCCTACCTAATTGTTCAATCGTCATGGATTTTCCTAAAACTGTCTATTGCAAAGAGATTTAAATATTATATTATCATATTTTCCTCGTCTGAGACAAAATTTTGCATAAAAATATGAATTGAAGATATGCTATTTATTGAAATGCACATAACAGGATATCAAGAAAAAGTGTGATTAAAGTCTTTTTCAATATTAAAGTAGAAATCTGTTTTTAATAGGTAGGTAACTAATTGGTCACTAAATCTGGCGGCTAAAATGAAGCTTTGCATTTATTATATGCAACTGACCTTCGTACAACATACAGTTTACGTAGCGACGAGCGAAGCTCATCATTTAGTGACATTCATGCAAATGATGATAAGTTTACGTACAAATAATGGAATCACACAACAGATAGGTAGTGTAGTGCGGTTGGCTCTGTGCAGGTACAGCCTCGCGAGCCACGGCCTTTGCACAGGATTTCCGGCAGTCTGCACACGAACCCGAATAACCATGTTGAGCTAACAACGCTTCGTTACCTTACGGTATTATGTAGTTAGTTAGGCGAGAGCGTCATAATCAAGTCAAACACTCGGATGGTGTTGCTTCTGTTTATCGAACTCGAGCATAATCATTTCATTTCCATATTTGTAATCGTCACTATCCAATGACTCACACGCTTTATTAAAGTTCACAAACACGTAGAGCCAAGTTGTCTTACATGGTTTCCTGATTGGAGATAATTTATGGTAGGTATCTATAGGAAATGCGTTAAGCAAAGCGATCAGTAGCTTCCTCACGTCTATATCTTCACTTTCACTGTTCGACAATCAAGCGTTGGGATCGAGATTACTATTGTGTTCACATCACCTTCCTGTTGACTTGTAATACTATTTGTGATTGCGTTACAAGCTGCAATAATTTTCTTTTTACATCGTTCTTCCATATTATTTGTATCACAACTTAACAATTTGCGCTATTCGATAAGAGAAACTTGAAATATCAGGATGCCTACTTAGGTAGGTACTTAACAATCCAACTTTGACATAGCAGAGCTAGCTTTACCAAACTCGAATTTAGTTTATCCAATCCAATGGCTATGGAATGGAGTACCGGTTTAGCGTAAAAGGCATGAGTATCAGCAAGTATTTAAGTATGTACAGTTTATCCAGACTTTGGATAGTGCTTATTTAGAACCATCCAAGCATTTAATAGGGACTATATGGATTACTTGAGAATTTGAGATATTCAAAGAGCAGAACGTGTTTATAATATCCATCCGTTCCGTCTAAACTTTAATGCGATTTTTTCTAATTCAAAACGAATGAATATTCTATGTTTGTCAAAAACTTTCATTTGAACATGTTACGGAAAGCAGCCAGAATAAATAACGACAGTGACATAACGGTTACATATGTACATATGTATGGTTTTGCAAGACTTGCATTTACTTTATCTCTTCCACACGAATTAAAGGAGCATAACAAAAAAACTTACTGAACTAGCTCAGACAGGTTTGGTTGAAGATTTTCCTCTCAACATTAAACCTTATGCAATGAAACACAAGTCTCATTCTTTAAAAGTGAATAAATATCCATAAACTTGCTCGAACGTCTCGTCGTCCTGAGTTTTAACACCGTAGAAGGAAATGACCACTTCAGCCTTTTGGCAATGACCTCTTGTTAATCTAAATGCCACACTCTTAACTTATTTACTTACATTCAAATTGTATCAGTAGCTATTTTGTTGTTGTATAGAAACAAACAATCTTTTGTGTGACAATACTGCTTTAATAAATATGCAAATTAGAAAGCTTGCACCATGCGTTTGGTAGTTACGTTAATACCGGCTTAGTATGTACATTATCTATTCATTTATTAAAATTAGATAAATGAATAATAAAATTGACGAAATAAGATTGTTTGTAAATTAATCTCAAGTGATTGTAAACACTATTTTCGGGGGTTGCTTGACCTCACCTTTCCATATTCGGCGGTTCCAGCCCACTCGCGCCGCCATTGATCTGCCACTTCCATGTCAATGAGTTGGTGTATATCGTTTTTCGATAGTGCAGCTACACTCGGGAGCCCGGGCTCGTTCGACAAAAGCGCACGCGCACGTTCTCGCTGCGCGCCGGCGAGAAGCCTACTGCTAGTTGCCAGTCACCGCCACTGCCTTCGTCGCGCGAGACGCGGTACAGCCTCAGCCCACAAAATAAATTTAAATATTGCCAATTCGTCATTGCCTTCCGTTGACAAAAACCGTACCTATACTTAATGTCAACGCCCACCGTCACTTTAAGGTACCTCTAACGTAGGATGCAGCCCACGCTTTACAAAAGATAGGCTGGTATAGATACCTACTAGGTATAAATCATTGAAGCACACAAATGTTTGAATATTGGACTTAACAATACGGTAAAATAAACATGACTGCCTAGTCTAACTACAAGCAAGGTGGTTTTTGCGATTGTAGGTATGCCAAATACAAAAGTATCTATGGCAACTCTATTAAAAAACAATTTGAAATTTTGGCTAGTCCTGAAGTTGGTGCAAACCAATGAGTATACAAAACCAATGAGTATACAGCTCCAGTTCCTCCTTCTACGAAGCAATCATGCTAGCTAAGGAGATGGAGCGCGTCGAGGATCGTGAGACGACCCCAGGCAACCGTAACCGCAATCTGCGGACAACCTTGCAGGTTTTACCGTGGCTCCAGTTCGAAGCAGGAGTAGGAACGGGGTGGTTTTTAATAAGTAAAAAAGTCTGACACTTCCTTTTGCCTAACCCATTGCTAGAGAAGCCATTTGATGATTTCCCTCCTCAATAAAAAAACGCTGGTTAGATTGATTGTAGACTAAGGGCTGGTGCTTTCGTAGAAAATCATCAAAAATAACAACAAAGAAGTTTAGGACGAGTCGAACACCCGTTAGGTAGGTACTTGAGATCACTACTTATTCTAGTTATTATTCTGTGTTGTGGGCACGATTAAATCACACCCAGGCAGGTCCAAAACATCAGTTTTTAGATCAAGTAATTGTTCCATGCAGAAATCGAACCCGTGACACATTCACGATTGACGCACGTCACAGCTACTGCACCAACCGTGCCGTCGGTAGTTTGGATGATTTTTTCATTATCAAGGTACAAGTAATTTAACTATTTCGCGTCCTTTGCCGAGGACAAGAATAATAAATTACCATTTTATGATTTACTAGCGGAAGACACAAGTACTAGACCTTCAAAAACATTCAACGTGCTATTAAATGATGAGTACCTGCGTTACATTGTTCAACTACCGACAGAAGTAGCTAATCCAATCGGGGTAACCCATCCCTTTATCGTACACTAGCTACTTCCGCGCGGTTTCACTCGCTCTGCTCGGTTCCTATTAATCGTAGCGTGATGTTTTATAGCCTATAACCTTTCTCGTTAAATGCGCTACCCAACACAAAAATAATTATTCAAATCGGACCAGTAGTTCCAGAGATTAGCGTGTTCAAACAAACAAACTCTTCAGCTTTATAATATTAGTATAGATACTGTTAAACGACATCCGTAAAATTCTCACATGCCAAAAAAATATCACGTAACATCACACTTGTTTCTCAGCAGCGGCGGTTGAAAAAATAAACCTACATTAAATATGACGCCCACATTAATTTCGTCAGTAGTTCATAGTAGTATTAGTCACAGTAATTAGTTTTAAGAACCTATAGGGTTGTGTCTCGCGCGACCTTTCGACCGTGAAGAGCAAGCCTTTTACCAGGCTTTGGAATTTGAAAATCGGTAGTCTGAAAGTAGATAAAGTGTATTTTTTCATAAAAATAAACAATTTCAAATTAAATTAAATCCATTATATTTTGAAGTATAACAACATGATTTTATGAAATTAATTCATTGGGAAATTGGTAGAAGCTCATATTGGTAGAAGCTAATAAGGAAGTGATTTTTCGTTCTATTTCCATAATAAATATACCATTAAAACCAATGTTTGAACATTATCATTTGGGTAAGCTACTACTATTTTTAAGTTGGTTAACATAGAGATCTAGCAAACTAGTATCACATTTCCTTAATTCTAATATATCAAGAAAGGAATCACTTTTAAACTTATTTCTTGTATTGACCCCTCTCCGGTACTTGGCAACAAGAACATCATTCTTTTGATTAGTCATACAAAAGTTATAAAAGAGTTTTTGTTCATAACTGCAACTTTTACTGGCACCATTTTTAAAATATCTATAAAACAGTTGGTCTCCGTAGCTACACATACTTTCAACATCTTTCCACTCCGTAGCAGTCAATCCAAATAAGAGACCGGTGTCAGGTCCCTTTACCAAACATGTCACTTGTCCTGATCTGTCTGTAATTCTTATTGTGGCACATGATAACACTCTTCCCTTATAGTTGTTGATCTTCACCGAGTCCAATGAATATTCAGTCAACAATCCCCATCTTTCTGTATTACGCTTAAGGTGCTGTGTCTCAGTAAGTTTTAAGGGAACAACATTGTTATAAAATTGATCAACGATCCCTTTTTTGTTCATGAGAACGTCCAGTTGATTTGAATCTAAAATTAAAAAAAAAATATATAGGAAACTGTTAATATAATTATATCATACCTTTAAAGGAAAACTGTATAATTATCACTAATTATATCATCTACTTGTGTCAATAAACCAAAAAAATACACAACTATAACAAAATTAAAACTTACTATTTAGGTAAACTATTTCAAAATTTCAAAATTTGTTTAGATTGACTTTGACAGAACGATAGTTGACACTTTGTCAGTGTTGGAGACAATACAATCGCATTAACCATAGTGTGCACGATGTTCTCGTCTATGTTTAACTAAGTATTATGATTGTCTTCTTGTAAATTGTTAATTAAATTATACGTTAATAATTTATTAATGATTAATTTAGATAAATTGTAAGTTAAAGAATTTAATTGGAATGTAATTTTTCAACAACTCATCATTAGTACGATGGACAATATCCTTGGGGTTAAATAGCAATGAGTGATATTGACATTTGCTCCGTGTTTTTGACATTTCATATGTCATTCACTAAATTTTAGGTTATATTTTGCTTTATTGGCTTTCGTTGTCGTTTTTTAAGCTTACATAATATAGAAACATTTGTGTAGTTCTCTACAAAGACATCAGATTCAATGAGAATAGGCTGGGTTCACAAAGTAGTTAACAAATGGCCCGGGAAAAAGACTTTTGGGATGTATAGGTTTCTTCCCATGTTCTTTGTACTTGGAGCTGCATTGGAGTTTTCTATGATCAATTGGAAGGTTGGAGAAGTAAACTTCTACAGCAGTTTTAAGAGACGTCAAGCTCACGATATTGTTGAAGAAAAGATAAGAAAATACGCCGCAGCCTAAAATGCCTGCTGGAGTGACTTGGGGTCAGTACATAGCGTTTTCATCAGCGGCTATGATATCTATGTTCGCAGGATCACAAATTGTACATCAGTACTACAAACCTCTACGAGATTTAAATGATTACATTAACAGAGAACTCAAGAGCCTGCCTGATAATGTGCAGGAAAAAATTAGAAAAGAATTGCAAGATGAAGGAGTGTTGAATAAAAGTTAGAATAAATAACTAATTGTAGTGTTTATTTAATAATGTATGTGTAAATAAAATGTAAAAGATGCAATTATGATAATTGGATGAATGCATTTTATTTTTCATTCCTTGTTTAAAATCATTGAATCTGCCTCAAAGGCAAAATTGGTCTTGCAATCCAAGTATTATGTAGGTACTCCTTAGGTACATAATATTTATTTTAAGATGCATGTTATGCCACACCCATTGTATGCCAGAATGAGACACAAGATACATATTTTCTGTTGTTGTCTTATATACAGCCATACGAAAGGTTAAGGGATACTAAAAAAACAACCAAGTTAAATAAAACAATCATAATTATTTGTGAAATAATACAGCTTAGCTATAAATTTTGGTTCCACTCTTATAATAATATTTACAATAGGTACTTTTATTTAACAATAAACTTTAATTTAATAAGTTATCTTAATTTTTATAACTACTAAATAGGCACTTATTAAGTCATTTTTATAAATATAAGATAAAAAACAGTTTTCTTATAAAAATATACCTATTAACAACTTAACTTTGTTACATATAAAATTACACCTAGAAAATAAATGATATTGGTCTCAGTTTTTTGAGTATTGTGGGTAATTTGTATAGAATGGTGATGTGCAATTTTATCACATTAATTATTCATTTAACAAACTTGTAGTTTTGTGTTGTAGAATCCTTCACATTGAATCTTAATATTAACTTATAAACACATTTCTGATAGTATCTTTTCTACAATAAATTTTAAGGTGTATCTCAATTATACAGCCAAAGCATGAAATGCAGTCTTTTTACAAATGTATGAGATTACAATTAATTAGGTCATCTCGCTGAATTCGAGATAGTTCTTCGAATCCAGTCGACGTGAGATACGATGGAGTCGTATATCCGAGGCCTGCCCAGCCCAATTTTCGAGCAGGCAATGCGCCATCCACTGACACCATTCAAGGACCATTGTTTTGTTTTATCATTAAAGCACATCATTGAACTTCCTGCGTATTCCTCCTCCTGCAAAACGAAATATTTTGTTAGAGAAAGTGTATCGTTATAATGATCCAATTTTTATCTAAATAAAAAATAGTATCTTTTATTACATTATGTAGATTGGCCGAGGAATCGAACCCGAACCTCCTAGGTTAACAGCTTAGCAGGTGCACATATTATTTTTTTTTTATGGAATAGGAAGCAAACGAGTCTCCTGATGGTAAGCGATCAGCGCCGTCCATGGACTCCCGCAACCCCAGAGGATATACATATGGCCACTGGACCAACAAGGCGCGAGTGTATACTTTTTTATAAGCAATTAAAAAAATGATAACTTACGTCACAATCATCTTGATCATACAATGGTTCAGCGCATATCCCATTTGCAGTGGCGATGCTCATATTTTCGCAGGAGTTCATGGGACTAGCCACCACATGAACTCTTTGCAGCTGATCTTTATTTCTGGACCATCCAAGCGTGTTGCAAACATTAGGTGACGCGGTTTCTACACCATTCTCAGGTAGACATATAGGTCTCACGAAGTCGGTCATCTCCACTGGTTCCTCCAGTCGTACAAGTGCCAACATGCTGCCCTCTACAGGAGATCGGACCATGCCAACTATCCGCCTCTCCTGTTGCCAGGGTGTCGTGCTTTGAATACGTACGGTGCCAAACCTGGCAGTCCATTCAGCTTTCGGTTGTCCCTGTAACAGTAATTAATTTCAGAACTTTGTAGGACGTCTCACAAAGGCAATGTCCTGGGAATGTTGTCATTTGTCAGGGACTTGACACTAGAGGAAGTTAGGATTATGGTTATACTAACTTGGAAGCAAGAAGCAGTGGTGATGAGCCAAGAAGGGTGTATAAGTGCAGCGTCACAGGCGTGCACGTGTGTCCGCAGTAGTGCAGCGTGCCACGGCCAGTCGCCGGGCCGGGCGGAGCGCGGGAGTCCATCCACACCCGCAGACGCAGCACCCCGAGCCGATGTTATGCCACATTCTACAATTAATTGAAGTTATTAAATATTTATAAGTTAATTTTACTGAAATTTACAACAGCTTTGTATTTCACTTACCCAAATGATCACAAATGACCTTTATAACTTTTCTTTCGGGACAATCGCTTTTCAGGAACGATATTTCTGGAGCGAATGGGTCTACTATTTCAACGTAATTTGGCTGATCTTTCTTTGAATCTGAGTCATCCTCGTCAACCTCTTCAGCGTCTGGCACTACTTCTGCGCTAAATGCAGCCCTGTGAATTAATTATAATCATTTAATGAAATTAACTATAATATGTAAGTCCGTAGAAGTATCTACGTAGGTACCTATGTGTGCAACTCCATTTATTTTATCCCTTTAGGGAATAAGAGGCGTGATGTCATGTACCTATATATGCTTGTATTGGATTGACAGCATACAAGTACCCAATGTTATCACCAATTAGGTACCTACCTACCTAGAGATAAAATTGCTGCCATAATGACCTCGCTTTGTGTTGTTTCGTTGTTAATTTTTTTCTTACCTAACATTTGATGAATGCCAGCGATTAAAGCAGGTATAGCAATTATAAACGCTTGAATAGATTGGGACATGATTTTTTAGGTAGTTTGCAGCCTATTGTAGTAAACCTATTTATAAACCAACTATAATCTGTAGATAATCGCTAGCACCATGATTTATTTCAGGCAATAGGCAATAAATATAAAACTGAGATGATGATAAAGTATCACGATTTAAATAAGTACGACACACAACTAACTTGAAAGTAAGCGCTTTACAAAGAGAAGCAGCGACGCTGGTGAGCGCGCGCTTGTCGTGCTCGTAGGGCGCCGCGCAGATCTTGCCGTCGCGACCGCCCTCCGCCCACACTGCGTAGCCGCTACGGCTACGTACGGCACCTAGAGTAGTTTCACTGTTCTCACGTCGCCAAGATGACAGGGAACGAGCAATCCACACTGTAAAATAAATTATAAACACATTAATGTTTATTGAACACTTGGATTTGTAATATACAAAGATAAGGTATAATGAATAGACAACTTAAGTGAACATACAGCATCCAGCTTCATCACTTCCATCTGGGCAGTCCGGCGTGCCGTCACACCGCAGGTGCGCGGGCAGGCAGCGAGTGTGCAGAGCGCAGCGCAGGCCTCCCTCGCCTGCTCCGGAGCAGTGTGCACAACTACGCTCGTCCTCTGCACCAGCACAGTCAGGAATTCCATCGCACTCCCTGCGAGACAGCGCTAGTCTTTGTAAGCCCCTAGAACATTCTGGAGAAACAAAAATCATTAATGTTTGTGTCTAGGTGGTTTTTGGGACGGAAAGATAATTTTAATATCTATGTAATAAGTACGTTTAATAATAAAAGGTTGCCTTACCAGGTTCTGGAGAGCAGGATCCTTTACCAAAGTAGTCGGGGAATCGTGCGCAGTCGAAGTGTGGTCGTAGTCGGTCTGGTAGACGTGCGCCACAGCCAGCGTGGAAGGCACGACAGTATGCTCGACACGGTCGGACTAAGTGGTCCTCCGAACACCGAGGTTGAAGCATTTGACATACAAAGTCCTGAAAATTAATAAAATACAATCAGATTAGGTTGACATTTGAATCTAATGGTGACAAATTGACATGTTAAACCTAATTCAGATGTGACTATAATATCAAAAGTTACTATATCATAAACTTCTGTACCTGTGCTAGATGTGAACATTCAGCATCAAGAAGTTCCCTGAATGCCACGAGGTCTCGCATCAGTGCGTCTTTCGACGTGTGGCCCACCAGGTTAGGGTACGACGTGCTGTTGTACGGCAGGTGTGAGCATAATGGTAACGTCACCGCCGAACACTCTCTGACTTCCTCCACGGCATCAGGAGTGACTGCTTCAGTCGTGGGGGCTTCTATAGGTGTTGTCTCTGTCTCTTTTAACTCCAATGATGAAATCACTGAACTCTCCTGTAACATAATATTCAGATTGGTAGGAGAAAGAAAGAAATAAAGGGCGTATGAAGATATTGGCAAAAAGAAACCTTAAGTACTACAAAATTATATCTAAGTAGAGATCGCCTTATGTTATGTAGCGTGTGCCCTACCCTTATCTATCGAAGTCTTCCCAGATATTTATCGTTATTACTATTTAATTTTAATATGTAAATAAGTAGATGCAATGTCACATTTTATTAGGTATTTATCTACGTACTTAAGTATTTAAAACCATCTTCTGATTTCTGAATTAGAATGTGACTGTATTCTTCAACCTTGACGGTTAAACGCTGCATATTTTCCGTTCTATTTATTTTTTAAACCAACTTATTGATACTTTTATGTAAATAATATACTTAAAGTAACAAGCCACTGTTTACTTATGTACAAACCTTATTGGCATTGATTCTAAAGCTTAGACACATGCATTGTTTACTGTTAAGACAATACGAGGTGGGTATTTATGTAGTATGTACTCGTGCATAGGTGATTGAACGTAAAGTTAGAAATTAACCAATAATTGCCGTCTGATCTGCGAGGTTAAACACTTGCCAAGGTCAGTTCAACTACAAAACGTCGATATCGAAATGTACACGTTCTTCTCCGAATCATGTAGCTAGGTACCATTTATTTGCGTAGGTTAGGTACCTATGTATATTTACCTAGTTATACAGATATGTAGGTAGGTGCACTGACACCAACACCATCTGCGCTGCATCGTGCATTCAAAAGATGGTCATGAAAATGTATACCGTCTACCGACTACGTATGAGTTCAATATACTAAATTTGCGATACTTATGTACCGAATCTCGATGCTTTTATTCATACGAAAACTTCATTGTTGTTCGCAAACAATATAATACCAACGAATCAGATAACTATGGTAATTCGGGGTGACTGCCCCCTGCTATGCACTTCAAGAGCAAGATAAAAATAATTTGAACGTTAGTTAATATTCGCATGAAACAGTAGGTATCTACGTCGACAAACATAATGAAACTTTATTTTTACATAACCGCGCAATTAGCGTGTAAGTAACTACGAATAAGAATTTTACAATTTGATTGCAGTTTTTTTAATATTCCAAAACAGGGTTTGGCAATCTTAGATATTTGCAATTTGCAGCTAAAGAATAGATTGTGAATTTGTGTAGGTAAATAAAGATCATCTACCGTTAAGACCGAAGAGTTTCGCAATGTGTTGCTTACCTTGCTATTTAGCGCTGAAATCTAGCTCGCCATGAGGAATTTGAGATGCTCACATTATTACCTCATTAATATTGTTCAGCGAAACGCTAAATTAATGGAAAGCAGCGCATTTACTTAAATAGGCACCGTCTACCGGGTATTGTATTGAAGTAAGTATAACTGTTTTAAAATTTCCTTTCGTAAAGTTTGTAGGTAATTTTATTGTCATTTTGAAAAGAATTCAGGACTGTTGGATTTATACTTAACAAATTGATATAAGCATCTTTTTAAAATGTCAATACTAAGCACACAGGTACTTGTTTAGTTAACAATTTACAACTGCATATTCAAAGTAAAAAGAGCGTGAAGATTAGGTAAAGTAACAAGGTGTTAACTGATCCACTTACCTCGATATGTAGTGTCTCTGGCAGCGTGGTTATTTTGTTGAAGTATGCAGTCGGCTCCGTGAGTTCCCGAGCCAATACTGCTGTCACCTCGGCTGTGCTTACTGCGGTGAAGATCGGCTCGAATGATACCTCGAAGTGTACACGCATACCATCCTCCGAACTGGAATTAAAAGTTAGAATTAGTACGATCAACATCACACCTTTGGAACAAACTTTGATAACAAGGAGTGCACGTGTACCTAAATACCGAAGAGTCTAGAGGTATATAATTGCACCTAATTATAATATGTTAATTTTTGAAATAAATTTAAATAATTTTGATCTCCATTTTTAACCAGTAAAATACCTTATCAAAGCCGAACCTATTGCCAGACAAACTGGTGAACTGGAAGGCTCTCTGATCTTTAACAAAATTTCAAAAATGGAATACATTCAACTTAGGAAACCAGAGAACCCTCCTTCGTAATTCGGCAGTTTCGCTTGTGACCATTCGACCAATGAGGTAGAAGGTATAGTCTTGCACCTAGGCTGATTATCTAATAGGTTTACCTAGTTAGTAGTAGCTAGCTAGCTCCTAACTAGGTGTCTTGGTAACAGCGTCACTGGTGCGCTGCGGCGTGGCGTTCTGCGGTCGCCGACTTGAGTATCCATTGTAGCTATTGTATTCCATCTTATCTTACTATTTGTCTTGTTACATTTGTCCCAAGCATGAATTTGTGAGATCGTAATTAAAGAAAGTTGTGAGAAACTTGTCACGTAGTTTCATAAAAAGATATTTAGGTACCCATTACTTACCTACTTACTCATAATAAAGTTATTTTGAGTTTAATATAATAAAGTTTCTGTAGAAAGAATTAAGAATTCACTAGTAGATAAGTGTAGAGTGACCCAGGGAAGATACTCGGTACAAATTGAATCTTTCTTTTTCTTTCATTTAGGTATTTATGGCTTCGGGAGGTAACAGTTGTTATGTTAATAATGGCTTACGCTTAAATATTCATTGCGCAATAGTTACGGTCCGTAAATAACAATTATGGTACAATAAAAAAAAAACACTAATAGAGGCAACAAAAATTGAAGTCACGTAAGATGTAATAAAATTAAAAAAGATTGGGAGCAACTATTGGCACAACAAATCTGTTTTAATGCTTCCGCGAGCAAATTCTTGTGAGAATGTGAATTATTTAAATAACATTTCAACAGTTTTCGTTCTCAGGGATGTGCTCTCCTGACTGTTTATGAAATCATTTTTACAATTAAAAACTTAACAACATCTTGTTTGTTCTCATATACCCAGTGACCTACTTTGTTTTACATTTTCAGATGTTTCATTCAACACCGCAAAGTCAAGAAATATATTTGTTATGTATTCTACTTATCCAATCAGATTATATCACTAAGGAGGTACGTTTACGATGGTACATCCGTGTAGATGACCAGGATTCACAGCAAAACATCCGTGTCTACCATTGTAACATAACAATTTGTCGATTTGAATTCTACTCGCAAAAAGAAAGGGCCGGAACATAAAACATTTGGAACAACCTTCAATGTGGATTACCTACATAGCCCACAACGTGCGCCGCATAGAAAGTACTACCGAACCTCTGAAACAAAGCACGTATCGAACTTTCTTGTGACAGATACATAGGAACAAAGTATCGTTAGAAATTTTATATTTTATTTTATATGCTATCAACAATATACATTAAAAAGTAAAAGTTGTTTTATACTTATAAAAATAGTCTCGATTTCCATCCATGTCAGCTAATAGCGAAACTGCAAACCTACTTACGATGTCTGACTATAAAAACTAAATTCCTATGTCAACTTTGTGTCTGATTCATGTTAGGTAGGTAACTGCCGGTAGAAAAAATTGTCATGATATTTCAAAACCGGCAGTGAATTAATTTAAAAAGACTTAAATTGTCTAAGTGCTATTGAGATGTTTATTCATCTAATCGCCTTCCTTTTCTCAAAACTACTTCTTATTTATAGTAAAGCATCATATGGCACTGTACTGGAAATTGTAGCGTTTTACTAAAACGGCGTGCGCAGTCGCATGCTCGATTACAGACCTCGGAGATTTCGAGAAAGTGTACTTTCTCCATCCATCGGTAAAGACATTACTAGTCAACACCCATTAACATAATATTAATCTACATGTAGTTTATAAAACTTGGATATTATTCCGCTTCATTGACGAAACTGTCTGTATTTTTTGCAGTCTGATAAGGTTTTATATTCGACCATGATTCAAGCTGCTTTTGAACGAGTTTTAAAGGTGTGTTTTGTTCATTGCAACTTTAAAGACTGCAGATTTAAAGGAAAGGTCAAAATGTTATTTATCTATAGTTATTTGTGAATATTACAGTAAATTAACGCATTTAATTCTTACAATGAAAACTTCCATTTTACCGAGAAAACGAAGCTTTGATCTAAGATAAAAATTCAATAGGTTAGTATACGTAAAGTTTCAACGAAGCGAGACTGTAATAAAAAGCTAATTGTAAGGCGTGTATCGTTTCTTAATCACTTAATTGCATTGTTATTTTTGCTGCCATTTCGTTTTAATAATCTTTTCTTTTGGTTCAAGCAGTTTTATTTTTCAAGTAGACCTCCCAGACTAGAGCCAGTCAGCAATATTCTTTCTGAGATGAGATGGGTAGGTATGTGTCTATATAGATATACTTTTGAATAAATAGATAAATCGGTTTCTGGCACGGCAGGTATTTAACAAATAATCAAACAATAATCGATCATTGACAATGCCGGAATAAAATACTCAACATGAACTGCGTGACATAGCGTTTAAAAAAACAACTGCTATAATTAAACTCACCTGTCCAAAGCCAGTATGTCAGCAGAAACAAAACACGACTTCAATTCGGAATTTGAATACAAGTTGTATAACGCCTGTTGCAGTTCATTTTCACGTGTCCTGTTGGCTCTGGATTCAAGGTCGTTGCCCTTCTCGCCCTCGCTGACTCCCCACGAGCTTACGACGAACGAGCCCCGGAACGTTTGCCGGTTAAGGGGATCGCCAAACAGGTACATGTCTGTAAATAGGGATATTATTATTGCTTAGATACGCACAACATTGAAGAATGAAAGAATATACTTGTTTCAATATGTAATTACATTTTTGCTTAGAACTTCTATAGAAGATTGTGTTGATTGTATTTCAATAGCTAAACTAGCCTAAGATTTACAAAAATACACCTATTTACTGAAGCATTACTATGCTTCAGTCACTAACAATCGCAATATCAAAGTGAACTTGCAAGAATCCTTCACCTTTACGAAAAAGTAGACGAGCCAATTTGAGAAAACTAGCAACAACAAGAATTTCTCAATGAATGTTTCTGGCTCTAAGCCAATCTTATTGTTAATTCAATGTCCTGAACTTATTAAGGAAGTTTCATGGTCTTTTGCTCTCGCCAAATGATTTCATTCAAGAAATAAATATATTTTTTTAAATATTTTGCTTACTAACTTGATTTAAGTAGAAGTAGAAGGTGTAGACGTACTTAAATTGTCCTTAAATATTTCCGTCTGTAATAAAACCTTTAATGGTTTAAATATCCACGCACATATAGATTCAATAAATATCAAGGAAGGTTGTCTTGCCAATAAACAATAACCTCGATCGAATATCGAGTAAAGTAAAAGAATTGAAGATACAGACCTGCGCAGGTAAAACAACAATAACTTACATTTGGACTCGGTCCAATTTTACGCAGTATTTGGAATTTATATTATTGGCTGTTACGGTACACGGAGCGTTGTTTAAAGCAGCTCATTATAGTAAAAGATACGATAGCTGTAAAAATCAGTTGGTGGCCAGAACAATTACAATAAGACGTTACGGAAGCAAGGAAAACGGAGCACACAACCATGAAATATTGGCGATACCGTGATACAGATACAATATTATATAAATTCAGTAATATCCATTGAAATCGATACAGGTAACAAAGTTTGGAGTATCGCAAGTCACGAAACTCACGGAAGTACAATCTCTTTTCTCTATCGATCAATCTCAGGCGTTAATAGAGGTGATCAAGTTTTATTTTCGTGACTGTACGCTTCAAGTAATGTGCTATGCATGGCTTAAGTTGCTTTGAAGTCATTTAATTTAATAAGAAGCGTTGGTAATTAGAATGGCTAATTAAAAGAAAATTCGATAATAGATTTTAAATAACGATAATGATCAATGAATATGGCAGCATAGTTAATAACGTGGTTGTTAAAGGAGTGCACTTGTCTCCGCGGCGGGCTTGGCAAGGCCATGCGGCTCACTGGCCTTTGCTGAGCCGGTGACGGGCAAATGTCGCTCAGTTTACACCTCTAGTCTCTATTGAAACCCAGATAGTCGATACCCACTGTTTACTAACAAAAGAACTAATCGATTCTTTAATACTGGTCCGATGAAACGCAAAATAGAATTACGACATTACAACTAGATGTACCTACTTGCGTCGAATCAATTTCTGATTATATCGATATGATCCAATTGTAACAGAAGTGATCTCAATGAAATTTTTTAACCTTTACAAAAATATTATGAAACTTTATACTCAGCTTCCGGATATATCTTACTCTAATATTCATTACCTATAAAGGATGAATAGTAAGTTCATACTTGCATATATGCCTTTATACATACATAGTATCTATCTACAAAATGTTCATAGGACGCAAACTAATTTGTCTAAGATGTGTTGCAACACAGTCCTTTGGGTCAGGCGTTGAGTAATGCTACCATTTATGGTTCTACGTGTGGACTGAAATTACTTGGAATGCCTAACAAAATTGCTGCAACATTCGCTCAAATTCATCCATAGCTAATTCCAGTAAGGTATTTACTTTAGAACTGCACAATCGCGGCATGCGTTTTTGTTTGCCACGCGTAAAACGTGTGTTAAACGGAACTACCGTCTTATCGACAACGTTTTATAGGTACTGATTGCAATCAAATGAATATTTCAAATACATGGTGGCAAAAACTTCAGGGAAGTAACTGCATAAATTACCTAGACACATAGGTTCTTACGTCAATCTGCTAGCTGTACTTTAAAAATAAAAAAAGTGTTGATTTATATACTAAATAAAAAGATCTAGTAATATGGGTTGTGAATACTTTGTTCGTAATCATAAGACACTTACGTCCAAGGTATACTGCAACTGCAGCGAGCAGCAATAGCACGAGTAGCGACGCAAGCGCAGCACAGCAGCCGCGGCAGGGCCGGCTCAGCTTGCGCCGTGTGAATCTAATGTCACTGCTCACTGACATCGTCGACTCCGGCGCACGGTGTCGCACACATCGCTGGTTGCCATTCCGTGACCATCCATATTCCAGCTAGAAGGGAAAGATAGACATTTATTATAAGTATATATTAGTTTTACTACCATACACCTCAAGTCTAAAAAAAGCCACCATCAAAAACATCCTGTAAAAAACCCAAGTCTCGCAGCTCAGTCTTTCTACCGTCAAAAGTTGTGAGATCCATGTAATACCAAGTCGGTTAATCTATTTAGTGTCTACTTGAAGGACCTTCTGTCTTAAGTTATTACATAAGTTATTATCATGCCAATATTAAAAATATTTAACGTTTTAAACAAATAGATCGACTTGGACATCGCATGAAAACAAAATGAATATTACAATATTATATTAGATTCTTTAGTCTCTCGCGCCTCACGCGATTGAAACTCTCGTTCCTGTTGGTCGCTGGCCCGTCGTGCTGTGTAGTGTGATACATACTAATAATCAAATCAAGCGATGTCCAAGTCGATCTATTTGTTTAAAACGTTAAATATTTTTAATAGTGGCATGATAATAACTTATGTAATAACTTAAGACAGAAGGTCCTTCAAGTAGACACTAAATAGATTAACCGACTTGGTATTACATGGATCTCACAACTTTTGACGGTAGAAAGACTGAGCTGCGAGACTTGGGTTTTTTACAGGATGTTTTTGATGGGATCTCACTTCTTTTTGTAGAGCCTTTCTTTTTGCCCAATCTGTGGATTGAACTGTTCACATACGATGAAAACAAAATGAATATTACAATATTATATTAGATTCTTTAGTCTCTCGCGCCAACAAAATGAATGTTGACGAAACGAATTCGTACTTCAAGACATGTCCAATCATGTGTTTTTCATTACGTCGACCATTTTACAAGTAATAATGTTGTTCAGTTTCATGGGCTAAACACACCCTTACCCACCCTATACCCCTCCCTTGCCTCATATGGTAGGTACCTATCTACACCTATTAAATTTATAACCATCACCAACCACCAACTGCATAAATAACTTTGTAATCCCATATATTTATATGGGATTACAAAGTTATTGATGCAGTTGGTGTATTTGGAAAACTGGACCGAAATTACAAAATATTTAAGTTTTCCCATGATTAAGACACTAAACTCTATATGTATTCCAAATATGAAGCTTCTAAGTCTGCTAGAAGTGCCTTGGACTTTTGATGATCGGTGAGTCAGTGAGTGACAAAATTTAGAAACTTTAACAAGTTGTCATTCTTAAACTACTGGTTCAAATTGACTGAAATTTTAAATATTCCGTGTTTATACAATGCCGGATTAGTTACTGAAGATTCAGGTTTCTTGCTTTATCCACAACCGAATTATAGGGGTCGAAAAAGGCCCGAATTGCTTCGAGAAAAGGATGGTACGGCCGTGCCGCTTTTTTTTGCTCGACTTGGCGGGGGCACTGCCGTACCCTCAGATAAAATTGTAAATACAACGAAGCCAGTCAAGTAACTAACTTTAACTAAGCTATCTTAACCAGTAACGTCTATTTGAAGTTTACAGTAAATAAATTCAGGAAATGGCTACCTCACGTGAAAGTATTATATAACGACATGTGGAGTAATTACTATTGTGACACATAATAACTATATGTTATTAAGTAAGATTACCTTCTTGTGTAATTACTCACAAATGCTCTAACTACAACCTATGTGTACATAGAAAAACAAAAGAATAATGCCTTTTAGATCTAGGTTTTTTCCAATTATGACACTATTTTAACGTCTCTAGAAAGCGTATTGCAACTGTGCTAATTTCTGGAACCTATAGATTAGACTAGACTTTAAAAAGAAAACGTTGCCCCACATTAGGGTTTTCTCCCGTGCCGTAGGTGCGTTTACAAAAATACAAGTTCACAAACACATGACATCCAGACCCGAAACAACAATGTGTGGATCACACAAAGAGTTGCTCCGTGTGGGAATCGAACACGCTACACATTACACGGCAGCTGGTTACCCACCCACTTACACTTGAATTCCACAGTAATAATATCCACTACTAATGAGCAAGGTGTATGAACATATTATTCATTTTATTTCGAGTAAGTACCTAATATAATTGAATATAGATTCAGTGCTAAACGTGGCACTCGTGACAATACGCTTTAACTGGAAGATTGAACGATACGCTCCGTCACCTTTTGTGCTCCGTATTGTTCCGTGATCTGTACAATTTCGAAGCAACTAAGTGCTGAAGTAATTCTTTGTTAAACAAATTACGTTAACACTCTTGTACAACAGTGGTGGAAAAACACGAAACATAAAATAAATGTAAATCAAACGGGGACGATGATTTATTGCGAGCGCAGTTTTTCATTAAGAAAGTTCATGTTGACGACACACAGATGACTGCTCAAGCTTAACACGTTCACTTCCCAGTTCCTGACGAATAATTGCGGTACAAGACTATTTTGCGGACATTTTTACGGCATATTGATTTGTGTGTTACATATCTTATAATTGCTACGTTACGTGACTAGGTAACTATGTCTACTGAATTGTCTTTTACAACCATGTTATAGCACAATAGGCATGTGCACGTAAGTCCTACTAACACTTCCTAAATCTTTAATCAACGTGATGTAAATGTCTGCAAAAAGTATGCTACGTATTAGCATTTTCTTTAGAAGTACAATCGCTTATACACGCAAGCAATAGGTATAATATTTTGTACATGAATATGCATAATTATAATCTAAAAATGTATGAAATATCTAGAAAAAATGTTGAACTTTAATAAAACGGAAAAGTGGTCATTTAATTTAGGCGTAGTCCGCGTAGTCAACACGCCTTTATTTGCTAAATTCGCTACGACTGGCGTAGCCACGCGTAGTTACGTAGATACTACGCACTACCACTACATATTTTTTTATTTTAGTGACGTTTCGTCCAATGGTATTCTTTTATCTTTCTATTAATATTGTTATGAATTAAATACTTATTTGGATCGATTAAATGGATGATTATGTTATTATATAATAGACAATACTCGTAAATCACAGACATTATACAAATTTTAGGGCAAATAAATTATTAAGTTTTATCACGTACTCTCGAAATTGCTTAAACCATTCTGCAATATAATTAGGATGTAGCGGAGTTACGATCTATTTAAAATGAATGAAAATGGAAAGTTTGGTAAAAAGATTATATTTTGTTCATGTTTTCATGTAGTGATGACATCGGTGACTTTGGTGAGTCAATAAGATAACAAATTACTAGGTGTGTCTTCAAAACCTGCCTGCTAGCCTACTAACATAAACCTCTTTGAACAAAGTCACGCATACTCACTACACAAGTAAGTACGAGTCAAAAATGATGGCGTATGTAGGTACCTAATAAATAACAGTTATGGCATTTATTCGTATCTAATAGGCATGTCATTATTTTTACCTGATTATGGTATGGTCAAGTAATGTGTTACACGCATATCGTTTGTATTTATCGAACATACTTAGCGGTGGCGTGACGAAATACCTACCTAAATACAAAGGTGAATATTACTTTTCAAATGCGACGATATAGTGTGCATCTTATATAAGTGGTACAAGAAAACTTAGAGTTTTCATTTCCGCATTTGATAAATTAACTGGTTTTGGTAGAAAATTGTTATATGACGATTCATTATAATTTGCAGATCGTGACAGTCGTTAGTCAAATAAAAAAGGTTTTTAATTAGTTATAGATTTAATTATTCCAAGCAGATCTTGTGTAATTAAATACAGGAAGAGATGACGATAGGTCGATGATGTTATTTCTAAAAGAGTTTTAATACAGGTTTTACGTAAGTTCAAGGAAAACAAATAAAATTAAGAAATATTATTGAGAAGATCAGACAATAATGTAATGTATGCGTTTAAGACATGATAAACGTGATATACGCCCAGTTGTCCTTCCTACGCTTAACGAACATCCTTGGTATCTACTTAGTACCTGTGCAAGAGTGCATGCGACGTTCACTATTCAAGCTAAACTTATATTGACATTGTAAAGACAACTGTTAATAACAAACATTATGTTTGCATGCAAACGTAACCAAAATAACGGATAACTTTTTGTTTAAGTAATAATTAACTAAACGTACTTAATAGTGAATAAATATTGTACTGTTAAATACATAAGTGAATAATTGGCTATGCATCAGCCCACATGAGATTTTATGAGCACTAAAATTTGAAATCACCTAAGTATCTATAAAATTCGTCTTTTCCTTTCCAAATTAAGTATTGTCGTGTATGTATTAGAAATACTAAGTGTGTGTAAAATATTAATTGTTACTTGCAAGAAGTCTTTATGTCGTAATCCGCTGATAATAATGTTGATTACTGGCGAAGTTGTTTCGAGTAGTGTCGTAAGGTACTTTACTATTTCTCCGTAGTCGAGCTCTAGATTTCAAACAGCGAGAAAATAGTTCGGTTGCGTCAACGGAATATGCTGCAGGCTGCAGGTTAACATTCGAACTTTAAAATGCCATTTCGGATTCAATTACTTACTCTATTGTGTTTATTGCAAAGGTTACGTAGACTACTATTTACAATTAACATTCTAGTTATTAGTTTACTCCGAGGTAGACGTGGGTAGAGGTTATTACAGGGCATATTGAACTTATCTAAACATGTAATTACATTTTGAGAACAGATATATCTCTAAGTGAAATATTAACTAGGTAATTAGTCTAGTCTTGTCATATGTCCTTACAATTTAATTTCAAGGTAATGATGTGGCTGATTGTATCGAGCTTAGAGCAAAACGATCGTTTGCCGTGAGTCTGTAAATTATAACAAATTTTCTTAAACGTCGAATACTGACTCAGTCACAAACGAAAGGAAAGTTCAACGTTGGATGTCGCAAGATGTTTACAAAATGTTTCTATGAAAATTATCATAAAATTTTAGAGTAAGTCAGTCTCAATGAAGGGGGCTTGCCGTTTAACGACCACAAAGCGTGACAAGCCTGACATACAAATGGCATTTGGACACAAACGTGCCGAACAAAGAGAATATTTTGAACATTTCAAGCGAACAGTTCCTTCTCTCTGGTAGGACAAGCAAGGTCAAGCTAGTTCGAGAGCGGATGAGGAAAGCTTTGGTGAAACTTTAATACTTGACTTTGTTTGTGTACTTTAAGCTTCACTATAATCTTGTTTAACCGACCTCTTGTGGAGTAAATAAGTAGGTACGTGTGTAGAGTACTGTGTACTAGTTAGGAGTCTTGAGTAGCTCATCCTAGAGGGCGGGAGGAATCCTAATCTTAAGAAGTTAACCAAATGTTTTGAACCTAGGATTAGATTATTACCTAGGTATAAGATATCTATTCATTAGATACATTCAATATTGAATAAGTTTTCAAACTTTTCATCGATTACGAATAAAACTGTTACCAACAAAGTAACGTACCAAATACTTGGACCTTCACTAAAGCTGTATTACACAGCCATAACAAAAGAAGTGGAGCGTGTTTCTCTTTCACATTGATTTATTTTTGGCGTTTTTCCATTAGATATGTCTTACATAAACACAGGTACCAGTATTTCCACGTTTTGTTTGGAAAATATACATGGGATCAACAAAAGGACGTTTTCCCGTTCTTTCCTTTTAATAACGTTTGTTTTGTAAGTGAATAAGGTTGGCTAAAAATAGCTAAATCCTGTTACATGAAACACTGAACATTGTGTCACATTTTTCCCCTCGTGTGGCCTTCGTCAAAAACAGAAAATGAGAAAATAAATCCGTCCCTCCGTAGTATGTAATACCTGCCTGTGTATGTTTATTCACAAATTAATAGCACCTCTCTGATGGAAGAATTTTGGTAATAAACGGTATTTTAATTGATAGGTAGTTATTTTTGTTACAGAATCATTCGGTTGATATTCAAATAGGTAACAACCTATTATCTCCACATTTTATAGGCATTATATGAAATGTGTAAACTAGCATATTGCTGAAAACATGGTAATCAGACATCTTAAGTAGTTTTCACCGCTTTCCAAGTCTTATTCTTGTCGGAATGAAAAGAAAAGAAGTGGCTCTCTCCGTATTATTTCCCGCCGCCGGAGGACTCGGTCTCGCGCCTGGCCGCGGTGTACGAGTGCCTGCCTAGTTCGCTGCGTACAATGCGCGTGCAACGAGCAGCGTGCACTTGTCGCGACCTACATCCAGCCTCAGCCTCACGTTTTTGCTCAGCGCTGCAACAACAAAGCCGGCTCGAGCTCACTCCGCGCTACTCCGCCTTTTCGCTGGTTTCTATTAAGATCTCTAACTTTAACAATGCGGACGCCCTCACTTTCGTTCGGTACGTGCTCATTTGCAGATAATGGCGCTAACTGCGACCAAAGGCTAATTTAAACTTCAATGAGTAGCGCCAACAGCGACAGGTAATTTTGTTGACAGGAAGATGATTCGAATGTCGGCGGTGTCATACAACATGAATAGATATCAGTTGTGTTGTTTTTGTTTACAATTAATTTAGGACAAACTTTGTATTTAAGCCATTTACGCTTCAATTGTAATTATGAATAGAAAGAAATAAGTACGCGTGAAACAAATTGGCACTATCCACCGGTAAAGAAAGCAGTAAATAATTAAAACAGAAAGGTGTAGTGGCTGTGAAAGTCGCATGAGTACAATTTTGTCAACTGCCGTAAATAGGTACGTCTATCGACGGCCATGAATTATTACGTGATTGCTTACGGTTGACGTTAATTAATCATCAATTTGTTTTACAATGGAAGTTAGTTGAATCAATTTCGTAGACATTTTAGGCTCGTTTAATTAAGACCATTCCACTCCGGACGGGTTAATTTGCAAATAGTTGGAATAGATTCCACTTTCATTAGTCTAATTAAGTTCCTAGCGTTATTTCTGATAAAATTATTTGCAGCGCAATTAATTTTCAGCTGTCTAGCCTGTAGGTTACATAGTAAATTAAAACATCTAAGAATAAAATTAATTTTGCTAACGAACGTTTCTGGAGTCTTCATAAAATAAATGCACTGTACAAAACCTTGCTTTACGATGTTTAACACATCGTGTCACTTAAGTTGCATCTATGGAACCGGATCGCAATTCTTGAGTGACCGTTTTGAAATACTACCTACGAACAACCTGTATATGGATCTGTTTTAAGCCAAGTAGTGCGCATAGATAACTATATCTGCTATTCAAAGCTCACCTAGTTCTCAGTAACTTATGCCTAGGTACTTAGGGCTACTGTACCTAATATGTAAATCATGTATTTCGTAAGATAACAGAATATTATAGGTACGCTCAGTACGTTTTCGTTCGTTCTTTATAAAGCAGTTACTTTGGTGCAGAGATGAACATCATGACAAACTGCAGAAGGTCGTGAACTTTTCAAATTTGTTCACCTTGCTTGTTACTAGTTTTTATAATACTTAAATGTCGTAAGGTAAAACTTATTTATAGTTGGGTGCATGATGAATAATACCTAGTACCTATTGATGACCTAATGAAATATTTTAAAACATTTATTAATGTCAAGCTCAAAAATTCATCCTCCAATTAAAACTGATTTGTATTTTTTGTTTCCAGAATTTTTATAGTAAAATATCCCAAATCTCGCTCACCTTGCCAAGGTACAAAATTAATGAATGAGATGTAGTAACCCTTTTGTTGTAATTGTAATATACAGATTTTGTTATGTCGTGGCAGCCTCCAACTAATTGAGACTAGCCCTAATTAAAGCTACACTATACAATGTTAAAATATGTTAAAAACCTATCATGTATATTGGTGTATGCTTCGTTAGTTGCCCTTAAATAAATAAATAGTTAATTTATACTTTAATAATATAATTTAGAATTTTAGCAACACATTGACATAGATGACTAACATACTTAACCTGTTTCTACGACGCATTTTAATTATTTATTAATATCCTACATACAGACCTACCGTCCAGTCAGGTGTAAGTATTAGAAGTGAAAGTCTTTTAGAAAACTGTTAGGATATTTTGTTTTATGATAGACTATTATAAATATACATATAAACATTGGTGTTATGATATTAAGTGAATCTTTTATGCAAGATAAAATAATTATGATAGACTAGTATTGAAATGGATTGCTACAAGATTTTTACTTACCTACTTCTATATGTCTAGAACCATGTACCAATACACAGTGCACATACCTGCATATGTATCTAATTTTTAATAATTGAGTTGTAATAGAATCATATTTATCAACATTGAGCTCAATTTCAAGCTTCAAGTCAAATTCACTATATACAAGAAATCCTGACATGAACGCCAACAAAGAATCATTCGTTGATTTTCGTTGTAAAAAGAAAATAGAGATAATTTGATTGCAGATTATTTTGGAGCTTAAGGAATGAAGAATCCAGTGAGGAATAGTAATTAGTAGGTATAGAGGCAGCGGTGTCGTGTGCGGTCAGACAACGCGAGCCGGCTGCGACCCGGATCACGGATGACATCGGCCGAGCGAGCCGTTAATATCAACACTGACACACTTCCCCCTCACTCACTTCACATCATTCGCCAAAAAGTAGAAAAATCATTAAAAGTATAGAAATTCTTTCTCTGATTCACTTTCGCAATATCTACCTAATTTCTTTAGTTTCTCGATTTCTAATTTCTTGATATAGGTGTTACTTTTTTGTTTTCTGCTCTGTCTACCTCATTTCGTTTTATATGTTACCTGATTCAATGAGACGACAATAATGGTTTTAACCTAACTAAATGCTTACTTAGCTACGTAAACTTTAAAGCTTTTAAGTATTTCTTAATAATTGTGTTTTGTTAAGAAGAGGTAGGTCGACTACGCCTAATTGATTTTTGCACGTGTGTACTAGCTAATTGATGGTGTTTCATCGCAGAGCACTCAGATGAGAAAACCCGAATTTATCTTTGTCTTCAAAAGTGTTATTAAGAGTACTTACGTATACAGTTAATTTATTCACTTAAAATGTTCACAACCATACTGTCCAAATATGAAAAAATACTAAATTGTATAATTATGTCTATGTAAAATACCTAATTAGAAATAAGTAGATTAGTATCAAAGGGTACGGGTAATCTTAAGTATAAAATTTCCGTGTCACAATGTTAGTTACCATACTCCTCCGAAACAGTAAAGCCGTTTGGCTTTACCGATTTTTACCAAATTTTATATTCGTATTCAGGTCTGAGACTCGGCAACTATTGCACAGCGTTTTCCCATAATTGCACAGAAATCATCAATTCAAAAGAAATAAACATTGAATAGATTTTTAAGCCCAAGCCCATTCATTATGACGAATTTACTATGCATTTTGTCTAAGGTGTACATGCTTACGAGATTCATAGCGGGTTAAACTTGCTACGCGCTACGTACTACGCGGTGCGCACTACGACTGTACCATATTCCACCTCAACACACGTATAGGGCTAGATAGATTTTGGATAGAACTGATGGTGAATAGTGAGTTTATGCGAGAACGTTCGTCCTTTCAGATGTGAAAGAGAATATATTACGTATGTATTACTTTTTCATGTCTAAATGTTTGATGAGTGAAATGTGGCCCTTAGATAGATCATGATCTGGAATAACACAGAGGGTAGTATCTTACGAAAATATAGGTAAAACCACGGACAGAAACTAATTAATAATATAATGTACCTGTTAATAAATAAATATAATACTAATTAATAATTTTATGTACCTGTTAATAAATATGTACAGCTCTTGTTACAATACCTTATAAATCAATATCACAACACAATTGAGAAGCGATCAAAATATTAATCTTCGAGGTCATTAGTAACCTAATAGATTCCCAACATATAAGTACGTACGTTGTATGTATGCATCTAACTAAGTAATAAGACATTAAGTAAGCACTTAGTTATGTAGCTGATGATTCATGTTGCAAAATATATTAAGGAGTATCCTAAATGAGGAATACCTTTTAAGTCTTAAGACTGGCAGCCAAATTCTCCGCTAACGTCGGTCACCGGTGACCACCACGGTGTTCAATGTGTTGAATTGGAGATGTTTTTATTTCGGTACTAGGAACATTGTGCCTAAAATATGTTATAAAGAGGAATATAACAAGGAAATAAAAAATCGGTATAGTCACAGCAATGACTTAAGAACTAGTTTAATAAATACTTTTCGTATTATCACGTTTCGGCCACCAGCAACCTTTTGTTACCGTGGTCATGTCCAAGGTACAACTGTTATGCCTTGGACATGCTCAGTTTTGCGTGAACAATGTCGAAAAAATATCACTTCGATATCAAAGAATTTTAAGAACACTCGTATTACTTCTTTACTTAGGATAACTTATATTCGTCTCATGTAACCCAGGTAAGCTAAGTATTTACTTTTTTTGTTTCTCAGGTTAGATATGGAGAAACATAAAACATAAAGCCAGCTTGTCCTGGTTTGATGTAGCCGAGTATGACCTAAATCAACTTTTTCTGCTTATGACATTTTCCGTTTTTTAATTTAAAACGTAAAAATATCAGCGTAAAAGGCCTACTCCCTGAAAAGTAAACATACTAATGGTGAATTTTAGGAGCCTGTGTTATGCAAATCTTTCTTCTTTAAACACAGAACGTAATATATAATTTTCATAATTTTGATTAATATAAGTGAATGCATATCACCTATGTATATATAATAATACTAAGTTCCTTTTATATATTTGATGGGTCGACGTTTGGCCGCTATCTCGCCTGGTAGTAAGTGATGATGCGACCCACGATGAAGCACGTCTGCCCATGAGCGACCTATTTATTAATTTATTAACAATAGATGTAAAATTAGAAGTATTTATGATTACTCATTTACATCTGGGAGAGTTTGCCCCAAATGCATACAAACGAAACCAACGAACAAAAGATGCTCTAGTCATCACGCATTATGCATCTAACAGGAATTCATAACAATTAACATACAATACGGTGTCAAAAATCAACAATTAATAGAACCGTTTGCTGAATGTTATTAAGCTATTAAATCTATAGTTCTTTCTTCTCTCGAAGATAAAGCTAACATGCGTGAATGATGAGTAAGGGATGTTTAGTTCGATTTTAGGATCGGATAAACAATTATTTGTTTATTCAATTATCGAAAACAGAACTTCAGTTCTAATTTATTTATACGAACCTTATTCGGCCTTATGCCTTATTCTGCCCTATTCCTTGAGGTTTATATTAAGGAGATTAATTTAATTGGTACATATATCTTTACTTACCACTTTTTTTAGGAATTCTAACTGTGTTAATTTAAAGGGTTAAAATCATCCAATGTCTTTACTAACCACATAAGGGCATGAGATATAACCAATAACATGCATGAGAGAGATAACTTACATAATATATTTGTTAGATTCCTAAGATTTTCCAAGATTTAACTAGGTCATTTTTTTCTCAGGTATCCCAAAGTTAAGACAAATTTTCTATTCCATAATAAATCAATTAAAAGAGAAAAATATTTCATGGACTTGCAATGCTCCTCTACAATTGTTATTAACTAAACAAACCCAATCATCATAATCGAAATCAATTTAGGCAGTAACATGTACATATTCATAGAATAAACTTATTATGTAGGTACATACATGTACGTACGTATCGAATAGTTAAGTCTAGGAAATTGTACCTATAATTGCGTTGATAATGGATAATGTGAAATTGTATATCTCGGTGAAATGGTAAAATAATTACACTCCATCACCACCATCTAATCACCATAAACCTAAAAACAATTATGTTTTATAGGATTTTCTTGGGATTACAAGGAAATACATTTTTTAAGTTTATGTTTTTGTGATTATAAATATTAATAAAATGTACACAATAAAAGGCACATTATTATTTACATAAAAGTTATTTTTAATATTATAACTCATTAAAGTTTACTAAAGTCATTACTCTGTTGCGTGTTGTTAAAAGGATGTCGTTAAGTCTCACACGATAAGCTCCTAGCAATATAATATGACATCTATTATAATTAAAGAGAAAGTCACGATTAAAAACAGATAAGTAACTGTCACACGAATAATTAAGCGAGATGAAATCTTTGATACCATAACAATACCATTGATCCCACGCGTGTCAATAAAACTTACGACTGCGACACATGCATGAGAAATTAGAAAACATGATGTGCAACATACCTCCGACTCCCATGCGTCTTTCCCGGGTCGCGGTTTACTCTCCTTCATATTTCCAGAGAACGTCATAGCAATGATCCTTTGTTCCGGCCGTTGCACTCTCACACCGTGACCTCTCACACAGGTCGCATGGGCCCCAGTCACTACACACACTGTATTCACGACTTTCTGGATAAACTTTTTTGTTGATCACTGTCACTTTCTGTTATGTTTTTGCGGGCTCGTGAGATAAAGCTAGCTCGGCCGGCGCGCGCGGCGGTGGTGCAGTGAGGCGCGAGGCAGGCCGGCGCGGACTGACTGCGGCGGCGCGGCTCGCGGTAACGGGCACGCACTACAGTTAACTTTCTCTCCAGCCAGTCGCACGACCATAAGTTAGCGCCATCGAAAGTCGACGCCATCGCTGCGCCGCCACAGCCTCACGGGTCAAAGCCTTCATTAATATTCCATTAAACCTCCCCAAAACAATAGTTCGCCTCGCTTCAGTACACGATAAATTCCAGTTTTACTTGTGTTTACTCACTTTGTTACCATTTGTCTGTTATAAACTCAAATGTTCAGTTCAGGGTTGGGGTTTGAAACAAAAACAATTTTGTATAAAACTTAATGTATAATTATGATATTTACAGACTTACTTTTATATAAAACAAGTAATTTTATAGCTATCAATATATACTCATTACAACAAGTCATTAATAATTTACATGATGTTTAAAATAAAAGCAACAGTATACAGATTACTGAAGATAAGCAATTATAAATTGAAATAGCACAAAAATTTATGAACGATATTATTGGAAATGAGAGATTCCATAATTTACATTATAATAAAATTATATACAGACATAATTTTAAAAGAATGTTTATCGATATAATTGATTTAAAAACTCTATCGCAATACATGGATTATGTTATGTCGTAGTTGGTTTTAGATTCAAATTTTACGGAGCTTGCAAGTTTGCTAATATTTGTCGACGGAAATTCGAAATGATTGTGACCTCGGTCTGTTTCATAGACTCACGAATACTTTATCTATCGACTAACATTAAGCAAACTGGAGAGCGGCCGCTACAATTTCCAACCAGCTGATACATAAATATAGTTAGCGTCACAGAAATATAGTGTGGTACATTACACGTATACCTACTAGTACAATATTACGTACACCGTTAGTGTAAACATGGAAAAATAGTTCAAGTCAATATTTAAGTTCCCCTGCACTTGTTATCAAAATACTTTGTGAGATATACTAAATTATTTATTACACGAAGAGCTCTACGATGCGACTCTCACTATGTGAAACATTGCAGGGTTTGTGGTACCGTTTGCACTGTGAAAATCTTTGATTAATATCGGCGAAACAATAGAAGAGTTAGCGTTAGCAGGTCTACATGATTTTTTTCTAATAATAAATAATCGAATAAATATGTATGCAAAACGTGTTATCAAATTAAACACTAGAAATTAAAATAATTATATCACATTTGATTTTATAAAAATAATATCTCAAGTTACATATTACACTCGCGTACTGGTAGTGCCCGAGCGTCGATGACAGTGACAAGGTTTTCACATACATACACAATAGATGTCATAACATGTTAGCTAGTCAAAGAATTTAGTTGAGCCTTAGATCTTTGGAAAATCTGTATGTCTTATCAAGTAATATAATATATCGATAAACATCTACGATTTACCTTATTAGTTTTAATTGCAAATCTAACAAAATCGTTTAGAAAAATAAGTCGTCATTTTGGCTTCCACTTTATTCTATAATGGAATGGTCGTCAGAATAACCATTAGATTAACATTTTTGTATCTTGCTACAATCGTCGTATATAATGTACTGTTATTACGCATTGACTTAACAGAATAATCGCTATATAAAACACGTGTAATGAAAACAATTAGACTGATGCAAAGTTCGCGTCACCAAATTGACTCCAGCACGAACACGGCCCGAGCGCGCCAAAACCCGCGCCCAGGACCGGGATGACTTACTCATGAAACACGTCACACGAAATGGCACCGCTACTGAACAATACGTCGCTTTTAAAAAATATTTATAACTGATTCCTATCTATTAGTTACACTAAGAAGAATTAATCTATTCAGTAATATAAAAAGTTTCAACACTAGTTCAAATAATGTCACTCGTCAACCAAACAAGCCGATAGCAGATTATTGCTCTCTGTACTGTCGAGTCCACCCGCGGTGGTATCGGCACTTCATCAAACAATCTCTGTAATCTCAGAAGGCGTACAATAATGTATTTAACAGCTACAGCTTTATAATAGCTTATTGAATCATTAATTAGTGATTTAGTTCGTTCAACGTTTGAATAACTTACACTAGAGCTAGGCTAGAGCGACAAGTGATAACAAGTTGTTCCCGCCGAGGTTGCTCGTAGTCGTCACGTCAGGGTGGACATAATAAAGCCTAACTATTTAACACTTTACATTGAGCTCAATATCAATATTCAGTGTCATTAACAACAACAGTGTTCTATAGTGAGTTACAATCACTGAGTTTTCCCTGTACTTAGGAATCTCATAACTGGACCAGTAGTCTTATCGAATAATCACAAATTAATTGCCTCTGTTCAGATGGTTCTCGTTTATTTAGCTATTGTTCATTTAATAAGTATTTATGGAATTATTTACTTATACAGTAAATTATATTTACTACGATGCATACGCCTTTATGGCAAACTATTGATTATTATAATGATACAAAGTTTACAGGAATTAATATTAAAATGTAACTTGGGAGATAATAGGTGATATATTAGTGGCAGTAGTATTTAATTTTGCATTTGGCGACTTTTGAGCAAATAAATACGGTACGTGGAACGGTTAGCCGTAACGAATAAGAATCTAGTATCAGTGCGAGTGTAGTCGCAATGCACAAAATAGTTTTTACATATTTGGAAGCACATCGAGAACATGAAATAAACATTCCAATATAAAAGAGTGTATAGTAGACACGAGCTCTATCAAAATGTGTCTAACCAATATAACACCTATTCTCACATCTCAACAAAACTTTACAAAATCTAACTGGAAACTAAAGCACTGATTATCATACAAATTATGAGTTTTCATGTTCACAAACAGTGTAACAACAATTGATTGAAACTCTGTGGTAGTATCTCCAAACTCGAACGTTATAAAATGCCGCAACTTGTCAACTGAATTAAGAAAGATTCAACATTTGATCCAGGAAGTATAAAAAGATCTGTACTTATTAAAAAAATTGCATTTAGCGCCGCTCGGGGCGAAAATTGTGTTGTGATCAAGTCTACCTTACCATAATACGACACACAAAGAAAAAATAATTTGTGACCGTAACATAATACAGTGTCAATTAATGCCAAATAAATATTTCAAGTTGAAATCTAGCTTAACGACTACGGAGCTAAGAGCTAGCAATATAAGAAAAATCACAAGTTTACAAAAAATACAATATGTCGGATACGTCTCACATATCAAAATAATTCACTTGTAAACGTTACATACAATTCACATAGTTTGAAAGCGCATAATCTCCACCACAATAAACAGTATCACTAACCTTTCTCGAAGGTCAATTCAAAGAATGTATAGTTATGCTTAGAATACGTCAACTTAATTATAATAAACGATACCATAATGACAATAATTGTACTCGGCAATAACTACGATACATAGTAGGTAAATTAAAAAACAAAATTGCACTCTCGGTACGCATGTACAAAACGTAACGTCAAAACGGCGGTACAACGCAACTTTAGAATATTCAACACTTTACCGATGCGTTCTGGTAAGTTATTGCATACAAATCTTCCAGAAAACGGAAGAAGTCAATATAAATAACATTAAAAATCACAAGTGCGGTCACGGCCGGTGGTCGGGAAGAGGCGGCCGAGAGTCGCAGGAGTCTGCCGTGCTGCCGCCGTACTGGGCCGTACTGTGCCGGACTGCCCCGCTACGTCGTACCGTGCTGCGCCGCGCCGCGCCGGACTGGACCTACGTACACACTCAGCCGCGCGCCCCGCCCACGAGCCTCGGCCGTCATGGTCGGTGGAACCTGCGCACAAACCACACATACTGTCAAACTCACCCTACGATTGACGAATGTCCACTTATGACATGCCATTACACAAAATACACGTTTCGTACCTGGTAAGGTGCTTGCTTTCCTCGTGTACAGCCATCTCCGAACTCTTAAATTCGTTGAGCTCTCGCCTGATAGCGGCCTTGTCCCGGGGAGTCAAGCGAGTCCACGGCTTGTCGGCACGACGGTCGTAATCATGCGCCTGCACAAACATATAACGGTAAGTATAATTCGTCAACAATGATACATTCGGATTGAAATAAATGAAAAAGATCTGAGTTTTTTCTTTCATCTGTCTGTTTCTTGTTTGGTCTAGGTGGGACGTGAGTATAAATTTGATTGTAAACAGGAGAACACAGTAATGTGGGGCAGTGTCTTTTTTTAACTATCTATTACTAGAAAACAGTACAAGGTGCGACTAGTATTGTGTTAAATATATCCTACAATTATAGGATCGTGATACCTGTATCATGATAGATAAAATACTTTTGCAGGTAACACAAATGGGAAAACGAATGCGAAAACTATCCGATAGTCATGACCGTTTACCTATTTGTGTTACCTGCAAAAGTATTTTATCTACAATATTAAATTGGTCAATACTGTTATCGACATCGTCCTAAGTAACGTTTTGAACTTAAATGAATCTGTAGAACTTTTGCTAAATAAGTATAAGATCATTTTAAATAACAATAGTTTGATCTTCTAAATGACGAAATTCTCCTTTTAATGCCTGCCAATAAATTTTGGCTTTGATTAATTGTGACGCGATCACAATGCATGGTATTTGTTTCCTAGATTGTTTATGATGCTCGTCAATTATATTTATGAAACCAAATTGTTCATTCTTCATTAAAATCTTAAATAGCTTATTGTGGCTTTATTATGAGTATTTCTTTTATTTTTTCATGTTATCTATAATATAAAAATAAGTCGGGTTTTCCTTCCTGACGCTATAACTCCAGAACGCACGAACCGATTTCCACGGTTTTGCTTTCGTTGGAAAGGTCTCGGGCTCCGTGTGGTTTATAGGAAATAAAATCGGGAAAACTTCAAATGAATAAATTAGTGTTTAAGTGTGACTGACCTGTGTGACTTCAATGTAATCACTGAAGCGGATGATCTTCTTCTCTTTGAGTTCGTCGACAGTGGGTCGGAAGCTGAGCTTGCGTAACAGATAACGTTTCTTCTCCTCCTTCTGCTTCTTCTCCTCGGCGGGTGACTGGCCTGTAACAGTTCAACCCTTTAGTACTGCTTGTGTCATTACATCCTTTAGTAACCAGACTGAACTATGAAATGAAGCCATCTTTCCAATGTCAACATAAAACGCAAAATCTTGAACGCGTATAAAACGATCGGTCTAAAAATATTATTATCTAAACTATACGTGCAATAAGGAAGTCGTACAAAACAAAACTTCAATGTCATTATCCTATAATACCGGGAACGAAAATAGGTCGAATTATAAAACGACACCGAGTGAAAGTTTTATGTAACTACTATCGTGTGATTAGTAATCCGATGCAAGTTATGTATAGCTTACTTTTGAGTATGTTCCTCTCGACGAGCTCCTCGGCGGTGGGCCGCATGGACAGGCGGCGGATGAGGCGCGCGCCGATGGCCTCCCAGGACTCCTGTCGCTCGTGCTCACTCTGCACCACCAGAATGTTCCTGCGCACACATCGCGGCACAGATAACGCACAATGTTCCCACTACGCAACACACGTTACTTTCTCCTCCACGCTGAAGCGAACACTGACAATATTTATTCTGTGCACTTGCTCCCGTGTACTGGCAACCGACCGACAATATAAAATTTGCTAAAGCTTACGTGAGCCCGAAAATGTTTTCATAATATCCGATTAACATACACACTTGGCTGATTTCCAAGACCCGTAATCTAGCTCGCAGGCTTCATTAATAAATTAGGGTTGTTCTAGAATTCTAGAGCTGAGTAATCGTTTATTATAATGGCCTAGTGTTTCGTTCAGATGCTAATAATGAGCTGAAGCACAGATTTTAAACGGTTATCCAATAGGTATTAGTCAAAATTACAACAATGCCAATGCCAAGAGCGAGCTCTTAGAAACAGGAAGAAATAAAACATTGATAACAATGACTTTGACGGTGTTGACTAAAATAACGCTCCCAGGCGTGCATTGTTGCCAGACGGTGTGGAGTGGACTATTACTAGGCCGAACCGTACGTTACGTAACACTACACGTGCAACTGTTGATGTTCGGATCGGACCGTGTGAATTCTAATTCACTAAATATACTACTCTTATACACATCTTAGCCGTTACGTGGGTACTTTCATTAGCAAAAAAATATTTAAGCTTCACTCAAAGCCCAAACTGATCGTTAATCACAATATCACCTGCATGTTTTGCATAGTAAAATACTATACTGTACTGCTACACATGATTGTCATCAGTAATTTTATACAACAAAATACTAATTTTCCTTATATTATTACTAAATTAGAAATATTATTCCAACATACGCGTATGCTAGATATTAATAGTCCTCTATATTAGGAATGTGTAGGTTGATTTGAGAGTGTAGGTTTCCTTGTGATTATAATATTTATTTATGTAAATATGCGATATTTGTGCAGAATAGGTAGAGGTGTAAACAAATGGCGTAGTGAGTAAATGAGCACGTAGTTCTGCCAGCTCTCATTAGCTAGGCGGACGTAGGCAGTGACATTGACAGTGTTGTGACTATGATATCATACAAAGGAATTTGCGTAGTTTTCACGTAACACTCTTACAAACTGTTATCAGTGTTATGGCAGATTTTTTCTACAATTTGGCAAGCAGACCCAACGTTTTGTGAATTGGTCATATTGCTAGTAAACACGTGTACAAATCCAATTTCGTTATTTTACCTAAATGGTTGTTTTTAATGATTCTAAATCGGCAAAATGACCTTTGTTGATTAACTGAATAAGAGTGATGGTATCATTAGATTTACAACTGCAAATAATAAGTCAAATTCAGTACTTTTTTTGTGGCACACAAATGTTTCTGTTATATCCTTATTTAATGTTTGCTTTGTACATAGGTTTACAATGGCATTACCTAATCCACTCATAACAGTTATTTTAAAGTTTAATCATCATATTTGTTAATTTGAATGTTATAAACTACTTATCTATTCATTACTAACATAAAGTTTTAAGATACTTAAGCCACAAAGGGTCTTGAAGTGGTAGGATTATCATAAATTGTTATGTAACTAAAAATGTGTCTAGCAATCAATGTTGGCGTAACAGACGAGCCTATCTTATATGATAGTTCCATTTAGAGAGCAAACACTTATATTAAGACTACGTTATATTTTCTCAAAGTTACATTAGCTTTTTTGAGTTTTTTTTACTCACAAATAAGCGATATTTTAAGCTTTGCGAACGAACCCTTTAACCTTGTCAGTGGAGCACGAATTCTTCACAATTTAAATTTAACTCATCTCATAAATAACCCTTAGTTTTGAAAGTCTACTCTATCTACTACTCAAATACGCATAATTTTAAAATGGAGCTCATACTGTCAGTATTGTTTCAATCGAGGGAAGACCAACTAGAATATTTCTTTACTAACAAATAATTAATTTATAAGAGAGCCTTAAGCCCGTGTGATAGTACATACCTGTTGATGAGTTCCTGTCGGTCAGGTCGGAGAGCGAGCTTGATGTTGAGGCTCTCTTTACGCGCGAGCTTGGCAGCGACGCGGTCGGACTCGCTGGACGACTCGTACTCCTCCCAGGGCCGCGCGTTCTCCTTGTTCTCCAACCCGTTGCCCACGCGCACCGCCCGGGTACTACGCCACATAACACACGTGTTACTAATAGTTAAACCATCCAATCTTACACTACATTGTGCCTCTGCATGAAAGCTAGATAATGCATCAAATAAAAATAACAAGGGATCTATGACAGGCATTTGAAACGAATTTCATTTTTCTCCGTTTGGAAATTTAAAAATCTTTCACATTAAATAGAAGTTTGAACGTTATTAACGCATTCCGAAATATTGAATTAGATATATTTCTTCCAGTATTTGAATAGAACGTTAAATTGTAATGTTATTACATATAATTATTTGTGTTGTTAAAGTACGCATAACATTGTCGTTGTATTGCCAACCAGCACCGTAACCATGCAAGTGCTCAACATGTATTGAGTTTAGTGCCCGTGAGTCATGAGTAACACAGATTCAGTATGCACTGCCAAAGTTAGACTATAAGCCTTTCGTCATGATAACAAAGAAACAGGAGAAATAATGAAATGATACATAAATAACTACTAAAATCAATAGAATCAAAATAATCTTAACACAACTAATACTAGGTCACGTAACATAATGTCTTTTCATAACGAGAAAACTAATAAATAACAAAATAAATGTAATTAAGTACTGAATAAAAAGTCTATAAGTATCAAACTATAATGAAAATACACGTACATGCAACATAGAACAACGACGTATAGAGCAAGAGTACAAGAGAACAGCCATAACTTTATGAACAGCACACACGATACATGTAGGAATCCAAACATATCACGCGGGATTTTGTATTACTTCAGTTCTTTGCACTTGTCTTTGATTTATACTAATTGTCAGTGGAAAGCATCACAATCGTATGTCATTATCATATGCATCTATTATAATGGCGTTAGTACATGGACAGTAAGAGACATCGACAGTTAACATAAGAGAGATGAGAGTCGGAAGCGTGCACAGCACGATGCATGGACTAAAGGCGAAGCGGACCGTCGGGAGGTCGGTGGAGTGGCGTGGTTCAACAACACTGCATAACGTAGGGAACTGTTACCATATGCGGATCCTCGGTTTAGGCGGCGGCCGCCTGCTCGCCGACGCATGGTGGAAATAAACAACTTTCACTATCACGCCCAACATTTATGAACATCGTGAGATCATGAACATCAATGAACTGCAGCTGTACCATCTCCTCGTTCACAATTACGTCAAAATGATACGAATAATCCCAGGTAAAAAATAAAACGTAAACTTTTGGGTTACTTAAGTTTATGCAGTAAGTTTTGCAGGGTTAGCGATACGGGAGTACAGCAGGTGGTCGTAAAAGCTGAATATCTATAATCATTTTGACAATATCGTGATCAAAGAGTGTAATTTATATATAGACTGCAGATGAATGGCTCAAGTAAAGCAAGGAGTTGTTTTATATTTCGACTAAGTATTGATATGGAAGTGTACATGTAGTGGTGTAGGTAGGGCGGCGGAGGTACTGACTTGAAGCTGGTGTGGTGGTGGTCCTGGCGCGGCGCCAGCGGCGTGGCCAGCGGCGTGGCCGCGGGGGACGCGGCCGGCGCAGGCCTCTTCTTCAGCGCCGACTTCAGCGGCACGGCATTGAAGATGGGTTCCTTAGGCGGGATCTCCTCGACGCGGGTCGTGTCCGCGCCGAGCGCCAGTGGCTCTATATCATCGTCCTCCTGTTCGTCCTCCTCTTCGGCTAGAATTAAACAAAAAACATGTCATGACAAAAATCAACAGGTAAATCCAAATTCTGCGCTGATATTAAAGATGCTAGTGCTTGAATAAATAAATAAGGCATCGATACTCACAGTCAGAGAGAGGATGTTGCGCAAGGGGGTGTTGTGCGTGCTGGTGCTGGTGGTGGTGGCGCGTGGGGCTGGGCGAGCTGAACATGGGCGGCGGCGGGATGGGGCCGATCTCCGACAGCGCGATGGGCGGCTCCGGCAGCTCCGACAGCATCAGCTGCTCCTCCGCCTCGCCGTGCCCGTGCCCGCTGTGCACTCCGCCACCGCTGCCGTCGCCCGTCGACCCGTAGCCACCCACTGGAACATTTACACAAATACAGCTATAGTATACTGCTATATTACACGTACTACACTAATTAGATATTCATTTACTGAATAGCCGCCCGCTTGTAATTCCCGAAAGGCTCATATTTAAGTGTCAACAATTTTATTCCCAATGCGATAAAGCCAAGCCTGCGGTCGTTTATTGGCCATCCAATTACAAGCTCGCTCGATAAAGGGTCGACTGTAACACATTCTGAATTCTGTATGGACTTAAAAACAAATAAAACGCTTATTCGCAATATGTTTTTAAGGTAAATAAATTGTCATAATTGAATACGTACCAACATCTCCTTGGTAGCATATTCGTCGTGGAATCTTGCCAGTCAAGGAGTTGGGTCGCTCGGGCCTCATTAGCTCGCCACCATTTTCCAATTTGTCCTTCTTTGGTTCTGTAAAGAAAAAAGTTTATAATTATTAGCAGGTTATATTTCGTCTCAATATAAGTCTATTCATACATTAAAATTACACACTAAAGCTCTAAAATAATAATAACACGAACGGGATAATGAAAGCTTCATTTCGGCACAGTTCATGAGCTAGATTTTGTATAATAAAGTATCTATTTAATATTCGTCGCTCCCGAAAGTAGTTCTAGTTCATTGTGTCAGTCACGTCTCAGTAAAACAAGAAGACATTCGTAAACAGATATATAAACAAAACAATTTCAAGTTTCTTGAAGCGTGAAATATCGAAGCAGCAGCCAACGAATACGGTTACAGTCGAAGTAGGTACCGCCCGTTCTCATTTCCCCCCTCGATGAAAAAACAATATCCAAAAATATTTTTTCAGATAAATATGAGTGGTTTGTATTTATACATCACTTACTAAAGTTTTCATTAACAGTGATCCATCTTGGTATTTTACGAATGTGGCGAGAATTTGACAGTTAGCCAAGAATTGAAATGCTCGTAAGGGATAAACAGTTGGAAACGCGTCATATATTGTCTGTATTGTAAGTGCGCGTCATTGTAGGTACAATATTGCGTTCACAGAACAAATGAACAATTCTGTTACGACTACAAGCGTGAGTGTCGATGAGCAATATAGAATTCCTAGGTACACTATGGCTATGTTCTAATAATAGTCGATAAACGAGTGACGGCGTGGCACGCGCCTCCATTCACTGAGCGGACCGACGACGGCGTCGGCGTCGGCCTTGGCCTCGCCATGGAACTGTGTTATTGACGCATCTCCGCCGTTATAATTCCCGAGATAAAAGTTTGCATAACTTACGTTCATAAATCATACGTATGAAAATCTGTTACAGGAAATTGTTCATAATTAAGAAATGATCATTGATTTGTCTGACGAATTTGATTTATCTATTACAGTCTCCCCTACATCGAAACGTGCTTTACCAAGTGATATGCTGGGATGAAAATTATATATCACTCAATAAATATAACTGGAAAATGTCGAGCAACCACGAGCGGAATTTGTGAAAGTAAAATCGAAAACTGCGCTGTAGTTGTAGACAGATACATACAATAAGTCGATCTAATTCTACTAATGGTCATGCCTATAATTGATGTTTGTTGGACGCTCCGTGGAGGTCCGCGAACAGGTATCCATTGTAAGTGCATAATGTACATGCACAACGAACAGAGCTATTAGGCCCTCGCCTATGTGAGGTAACATTTAACATAGCGCACCAGGCACCGCCAGCCTCGCAATTTTCGTGACCGAACGGCTTAGTTAGCGATTGCAACATAGATCAACTATGCAAAACTTTATTTCGACAGATTTTATGCATTGTATAAATCTTTTATAGGTCTTATACTGTTGCAGTGTAAAAACTGAAAATGATGAAACAATTTACCCATATAAAAGGCTCAGTCTATTAAATATGATCTAATCTACTGAAATATATTCATAATGTCATTGGCGCGAAATTGTTTAGCTGTGGTGTCGCCAGATGACCATGACACGCGTTAAAATATTAATATTGAGTGGAAGGTTTATAAATAGTTTGATTCGAAGTTATTTTTGAAATATGCGTAAAAGTGATTTGAGTAAATACACAAGATCGTAAAAATACACCCTGTCCCGTATTGACGATGACTAACGGTTCCGCTCAGTGAACGTAGGAGTTACTACAAACAGTTAACAAACAAACATTTACTACCGTTTCGAATTGATTAATGAATTTCACACGCTTAGTACCCGTAGTAATATCCCGTAGCCGTAATTTTGTACGTATGTTTGTTGTCTAATTAGTAAAATATTTCAATGACAATACAGCAAAGGCTGTGTGCGACCTTGTCGCTTGTCAACTAGGGAGGTCACAATGAGACGCTTGGTCCACACGAAGGGAAATTTAAAATTAAATACTGGCTATGCTGCGTAGATATACTAAAATTTTAAATACATATAATTTATTAATCAATAGATAGGTACTCGTTGCGGCATCCCGAAACTACAAGTTATTTTCAAAGGTATGTGTCCTACCACTCACATATCTGTGGCCCTAGTGAAAAGGGGTATAAGTCCGATTTTGCCGAAAATGAGTTAAGTACACCAAAGTGTTCAGAAAAAAATGCTCTATCGATTGGTGAAAACGGATCTAACCTATCTCTAAAAATAAAGAAGTTACTGTGTGCAAAAGGGTTTAACTCAAACAAAAAAAAATGGAAATTTCGGGTATAAGTACATTCAAATTTCTTTATACAGAACTATGACATCTTTACTTTGTGAGTAGGAATTTAACTAATTATAGATTTCCAGCGTTTCGTTTTATTTGGCGTAAAACGGCTTAAGTGTACTTGTTCTTTAAAAAATGTTTAGTGAATAATGGTTTTACTAGACATAAATCTCTTTTCACCTACATAAAACAGAAAAATCAAAAACAAGTCTGTTGACATCTGTTTTCACGTTTTTAATATTGAAATTAATCAATTTAAATCGATTTAACTGTATTTATATCCTACGTGTATGTTTCATTTTACGTGAAAAAAGTTACGAATGGACGATTCGGGGTACAGTGCGGGTGGGTGGGGAGCGCGCTGCAACTCGATTTACTCGATGCTTTTTTTGCTAAACCAAAGCTGTTATTGTTTTTCCGTTTATTGATTATTATTTTTGAAAATCGATAATTACGCGAGTGAGTTGTATCCTTTTTTCACTTATTTTAGTCGATTATTTCAATGTTATCATAAAATTGTATGGATTTTAGTCAACATGTACCCTTTTACACTGAGTTTCTAGTCTCTGTTCTAATAATATTTCCTACAATAATAAAATTAAATACGAATGATAAGTGTTTATTCCTGTAAAGAGTCGTAACTTGTTGACATAGGTTATTTTACTTATTACTAGGTGCTTTTTTTGTTATTCCGTTTATTAATTGTTACTATTTTATGTTTGTTCTTTTCCTATTTCGGGACCACAGGGTCCCGGACCTTTAGAAGGCATACGAGGAGCCGAAGCCAACTCGCGGAGGCCCGTTGAAAAATTTTAATCTAAATGTAATGGGACATCAACCGGCGATTATCCCTGTATGCACTATGGAAATACACCAAAGGACAATCCCTGGTTGATGCAGAACTATTGTGAGATATCATATGGTAAAAAGAAATGATAGGGATATGGGTGTGGGTGGCTGTGGAATAGTTAACCGGTTAACTATGGGATACTAAGGCCCCTGCCCCTAACCAATATTGATACATACGGATAAACAGGCAGGGGGTGACTCTCAAACTCAATTACTGGGCCCCCGAAAACGGCTAGCATGTAGCGACAAGGGGGCAACATACGTTGAGCTACTTGAGGAAGGAGAGGCATCCCACGGCTATTAGAGCAATCCCGGAAGTATGGTCAAGACCCCTACCAGCATCTTACTGGGATACATCCTTCCCCCGAGTTGAAGTTGAAGGCAACTCCACTCTTGCGAATCTCCACTCAAACCAGCCGGTTAAGGCAAGAATGAGGTAGGAGAGGCCTCTCCGGTTAGTCGCAGGTACTAACCGGAGTCGAAAAATAGGGCCTCTCCCGGGAGTCAGGTCCGTGGGGTCGCCACTGCCCAACAGCTCGCCACAAGCTGCCTTGCGGACCTATTTTATGTTATTATTGTTATCACTAAGTATTATGTTGCGTTCTGTTCATCTACCCTGTGGACGTATAGAACGCACTGTTCCTAGTCGTCCGCACCCCGTCATCTCACGTATAGTCTAAGAGTTAATCAAGAAAATATGAAAATTACTTTAAAACTACATTTATCTAATAAATCTAAAGATTTTTTTACGTATTTTATACCTACTAAATGTATAACATAAAAATGTTTTACATTTTAATTTTACATTTTTTATTATAAATAATCGAATAATAGTATATCCAGGAGATTGTATCTTTTAAAACTTTTTACATATTAATTGTATTTAAATTCATATTGATACAATACTCAGTGTGTAAAATTAAAATGTGAAACATTTTATGCTATAAATTTAGTATAAAATACGCAAAAAATACTTTAGAATTAGTAGGTATGTACTTTTAAAGTAATTTTCATTTATTAACTCTTAGACTAGACGTGAAGTGACAGGGTGTGGACGAGCGGGAATGACTCAGTATTAGTTGTATAAGTAGACCAATTTTCCGATCCACTTTATACGCCAAAGGTTTTTGCAGCGTCCCAGGGGTATTTTTTTAAAGTAAATAATATTTCGTTTTTGAATGGCTGGTCGCTAAAAAGTATTTTTTTTAGTTTTACTTGTGTTCAAAATTAGATATAAGTTACACAAAATGATTCATATAAGTCTTTATGTCCCCCTTAACTTGTCTGTAATCAATGTGAAAAAGGGAATAAGTAACTATTTTTCATATTTTTTAAATTTTAATCATGTTGATGGTAAGTTTATAACAAATACACGTGTTTCTGATAGTTAATCACTTATTATTCCATTGAATTACTTAGTTATCATAAAAAATATTCCAAATGCGTATCCTTTTTCACTTGTGTAAATAAACTTTTGATTTAAATGTAAAGGGGTATAACTTATTTTATACCCTTAAGACATTCATTTTGTGGTTGGTATAAGTCATTATTTCGGAAACTATTAAGTTTACATAAAAAATGACTCCATAATAGCAAAGAGCATAAAAAGTTTACCTATAAAACACATCACATGTATTTAATTCGGCAGCAGTTTGACCGCTATAAATACCGAAACATCGCGCGGAGCGTTTTTTGCGTCTCCTGTAAAGTTGCATTTTTAGACTTACATCCCTTTTCACTAGAGCCACAGATATGTCCTCGAAATGTAAGTAACCTTGTAGACCAAGGCTACATTCTATAAGCCTATAAGACGTAGCCTTCAATTCAAATAAACATTAAACCTACAAAAGACCTGGAATAAATAAAATATGTTACTACCTATTTGCAAGTGGATCATTAAGCATAACTGATGATTTATGAGCACTGTTTAAATTAACTTTACGATTATTTTGAACAATTATAAAATATTTCGATTCAGTGTGAGCTAGAAAATTACAGGTAAGTCTATACAGAAGGCTTTGGAGGAGCGAGAGGTTGCGCTAGCGCTTGAAGCGACACGTAGCGGGCCGGGTTCGGGAGAGGACCGATCGATGCTGCCGCCCTTGGCCGCCCGCCTCAGCTCCGGACATTCCGAGGACGTCGCTCGCTGCAGCGTTATGTAACCTACGTCGTCCTTCACTACAGCCAGCTACGAAGGTTACCCGTTATCCCGAACACGTGTAATAATACCCGGCAGCTTTCGATGTCATAAAATTATCATTTTCATGTTTAAGTTGCTTTTATTATTAATTTAGGATCTTTTCCTCGTTATCTACATTTTAACTGTATTCTATAAGTCATAGTAACTTCTCAAACAATACAATATTATCATAAGTTTCATACAAGGTTGGTAAACAAATATTTTGTCTGTACATTAAAGTTGCCATGTAACGTCTTGCTCACATTTTCCTGCCAAATGGAGGCCATTAAGTACATTCTTAATGCGGGAGACGCGACGTGCAACATCAAACGAACGGAAAAGAGTGATGACATCGCCACAAACAGCTACAGACGTGATTGAAATTTTCTCAATTTCGATTTGGGACAAATAAAGTTATTCATTTATTCATCACTATTAAATCTTGCACAGTATTTCTGCTAAAATAGAGACCCAGTCAGATAGCTAAATAAATTATGTGCAAATCTTAATCTCACTGTCTGCTATCAATTGCGATGTCTCCTTAGAGATACAAGATTTGTTTAATTGTCCTACTTTCAATGTTTTATGACTTTGTTCGCTGGGAAATTGTGTAAACAAATAAGATTTCCATTTAACATTTACTCTATTCTGCTGTCTAAACGTTTCTGAAACATGAATTACATTGGAAACTGGCTGTCAATTGACGTAGCCGTAAGGATACGTTCTCATGTAACAACAACAGCGGGCAATGTCAAGATTACGCGAGTCTGCTTTATACTGGATGGCCACATGCTCGAAATGCTTGTCATGTCGCGTAAAACGACGAGAGACCACACTCGTTAAAAATACATTTAGCCTGATAAAAACAGAAAACACTCATCGACACGTCAGGTAGGTATTTGGCCTGTTTACGCTACGCATTATGTTAAACGAATACTTTATTACATGTTTCAGTGTTTTCAACGAATTACGCACCCACGCATAAAGATTCCACTAGCATTTTGTACCGTCTGCCATTACATTAAAAGATACATAATTGATTTCATTAAATCTTTCAGTGCGGTATAGCCAATTGTGCGAGTAACTAATCTACGGAACTCAATTAAGTGAGTAATTTTGTAGGGTGTTTTGGGAAAATACACCTGCATTTATATTTTCAGGAATGGCCCACCCCGAAGGACTAAATCTCCAGAACTATGACCACTTCCAGAAAAGCAAAAAGTAGCCGTATGGACAATTTTTGTACAGAAAGATCAACAAACTGGGTCGCACGCGAGAGTAACGCCAGATAGGAATTTGTGTGACGAACATAAGAAAGCATTTTGCGACATTGATGAGAGGCACGTGGGCGGGTGGTGACGGGTGAAATAACATCTCTTTGAGAAAAACTCCAGTTAATTGCTAAATGAAAAAAATTAAAACCGAGTAAACTTCAATGGAATTCTCTAGAGTTTAGGGTTCTTAGTACACAAACTTTAGTAATAATTACAGTTTGGTACGCTACGATTGTGCGCATTTATATCAGTAGTCTATTTATGCTAGTTTACGCTCAGTCCACGTGGCTGTGTAATAAAAGTGCGCTTGTATTAGATGGACACTCGTAAAAATATTGATTGTTGTGTAGTAATCGTAGATTACTGTTTTAAAACTTTAGAAACATCTTGTGTTGTATCTCATACATCATTTTGAATAAACGTAATATCGATAGTAAAACTCCGCAATTATTTGAAATGTTGAATTTTTATTTTAATGTTGTAATGTTATATTCAAGTTATAGGTACCGATTGGTAAGGATGGAATACTTTGCCAAACACAGAAAAACTTTTTAAAATAAAATAGGAACAGCTGCCAGAAGGGAAAGCCATCCATCCAGTATTTAATGGAAAACAAACAGCTGTTTCAGCCATTTCGAAATTAGTGTCGACGCAGTGCAGCGGGAAATATTCAGAATCAGAGGGAGCGGTAGGTCAAGGGCATACCGCGACAGTGAACGCTGGTATTCGGGAATCTCCCTACCAAATTCTACGAATAATTTCGCTACCCTTTGTCACAATTCCCTGTCATTAAGCCTAACAAAACCTTGTGTGTATCACAGTAATTTTTACTTTTATAGGCATAACGGAAATGAGACCTTACCGACTGAATTAAAATAAGTTTTTCTAATCATATAGGTATGTAAGTATGACCACTGCAACACTAATCCGAGAGGTTTATTTCTTGGTGAAACAGGAAGTAAGAGTGGCATTGCTCGTTAAATATATTTTTAGCGTGACTGACGAGGTTATCTATTATACATATAGGCGGACGTTATTATTGAAGGAATGTGGTGATTGACATTCGGGGGGCAATTAAAATGGCGTTTTCATGTAGCTTGCATCAAACCTGACGGCTCCGCTCATAAGCACACTGGTGCCGCAAATAGTTACGCAAGGCCACATGCTGCCTTCTCTGTTATTTATCGGAATCAACGTCCACGGCGCCTGCTGGCGACGATATATTCATACAAACATCCACTATCCCGTTTCTCATAGTCTGTTTAAAACAATAGACAGACGACAGTCCTTGCTTGTCACTACGAGCGAGTTTCTTTCTAAGTATAAGCGCGTTGCTGATCAATATTTTCAGAGGTAAGTTTTCTCGTCCTTCTACAAGTCATTTCCAATTACAATTTGAAATGATTTCTTTGAAATCGCTCTGCGCTTGACTGTATGAATTACGTAAATTCTTATCAAACATTCACAATAACTTATAGAAACTTTGTGATAAAATTAATTGGGATATGGAGTAGGGACGCAATAGGGACAGAAAAAGATAATCTTGATACGAAAACGTAATATGTCCTACACCAATCACATTTATGTTTGTCTACCTATCTCAATATTAAATATGATTATGTTATTTAAACATATTGTGCTGAACTCAGTGACTGAAGGCAATATTGCTAAGATACACGCAACAGTGCAATGTTTCGTTAAAGACAATGTAGCCATATTTCAATATACAGACAATACAACAAATAAAGTTTAAATATCGAAACGTAGGTAGAGAAAATTACTCAACAATCAGTTGTACAAGACGATTGAGACATACTTAATAGAACTCTGAAATCGTGTGCTGTAACTTTGTCTAGCGCTTGAGAACTTCGCCACTGAATAAATAATTATAATCAAGTTCAGTTCTATTATGCACAGACATCAGACCAAAAATATGTCTAAAACATCATTGATCTTCACTGTAGTACACAAGAAAGGAAATCAGAATACACAGAAGGTTTTACGGAATGGTGATGGTCGAAGGTTGGTGAATCAGAGGCAATAACAAGACCCTAAATGCCAAAGGGTACACATGCAACGAGCGGAGCGTGACATTGACATTGCGATTGGTCATTGGGAGGAAGAGCTGCACGAGTTGCGAAGGTGCGTGCGTGAGTGTGGTGCAATTGCATGCGGATGTCTGGTGCTGGGGTACCATTATTACGGGCGAACAGCGTAAGGTTCGCAGTATGTCTTGGGATAGGAGACTTGCGGCGCACGTAGTAGTGGTCGTGGCGCTGGGGCGGTGGCGGTGGCACGAAGGGCGGCGGCGGTGGCAGGCGCGAGGGCCTCCGCCTCGCGCCGCCCGCGAACGCGTCCATGGCGGCGAGCGTGCCGACGTCGCTCATGCTCGCGGCGCGCTCGCGGCTGGAAGACTGCGGCCGGCCGCACGATCGTTACTTCGCCCCTCAGCCCCCGGTACCGCGCGCGCTCTTCGATCGCCGCCCGCCCTCCGCGTTTACCGTCCGCCCGCCCACGCGCTGCTTCGCTTTGTTTTGAATTTTTAATTTATCGCCATTCATCTAGCACTCGTTGAGAATATAAGAAGAAAATGTGCAATCTCAGGTTCAAAGAGTTCAACCACCTATGCTTTACAGGCCACAAACCTATAATACATGATAAAATTATGGTTACATTTATTATGAGGTACGCACACGACGACGTAGGTAGGATACTCCTACCTACCCCTATTTGGTTATTCATCAAACCAACTTCTGTTAGTTGCTCAACCCTTATATGACGTAAAAACTGTATACATCATATCTCCGTACTTGTATTATATCCAGGTAATCACATGACCTGGACGAATGATCCCAGATCCGAATCCTACTCTAAATAGGTACGACTTGCCCACACATGTAACATGAAGGTAGAAAATCAATTTCAAAGAGGTGCGCATTACGTATAGAGCCTACCTATTTCAAATAACTACCTCGTAATACCTGGTGACTAAGTCATCACAAGTTTCAATTTTAATACCATACGTCTGAAATATTCATGAAACATTCTTTCTATTTTGATTTTAAACTAAAACAGTGTACAGTTCTGAGCCTTTGTATTTATAACTTAGGTATGTCGTATTTCAGTAAATACTAGTTTCGACGTTTTAGTATAACGATAAAAAAAACTTAACTAACGAAACATGGTCAAGTTTAGAATATATCCCTAGTTTTGTTAAAAAAGTAATCATACAACTTGAATGTAGCTTATTTCAGCTGAAACAATGGTTTTACAAATGCCAGCTACTTACTGAGAGAACTGGAAAGCTCCCTTGGTTTATTTATATGCATACATTTTTATTCCAGAATCCCTAAGCATACAAATAAATTGCGGAGTTTTCTTTGAATGACAGAAAGCGGCAGACATCAAATTATTATGTATTTATGCATACGATACCGGGAGCTTACGTATAAACACAAATCTAAACATACAAACATAACTGGTGTTACCTCTCATTCATGAATTTTGTTATTGCCAGTTTTATTCCTAGGTTTATGACCCATTTAACCCTTGTTACCTTAATTTATGTTTTTTTATATCTACTGGAACTGTAACAAACCCTTTTCACCACTCTTTTATTTCACCATGTAGTAGACCTAGTAGCACCCACATGTTGTTAGTTACGGTGGGACTTAGGTACTCTTCTAGCAAGTTCAGTAACGAGCTCATCAAAAATCGTACATACTTGTCGTCGTAATACGTATTATAAACATACTTGTCGAATATCCTCGAGACTTCTTAACGAGTATGCGACACTCATTAATTGGATTAATTTTCAGACTTGAGGTGTATATGTTAAAGCGAGGCCCTACTTGTCGGGTGCTCTAACTTGCGTCACGACAGCGCAACGGACAAACGGCTATCGTTTTCCAAATATTTTTATTCTTCAAAATATTATACAAACAACTGTTAAAACGTTATAATCTTCAGAGTTTGGAGTCTAGACGCAGTTTATTAATGACCATGATGCTGCATGGTTTATGTAACAACAAGTTTGACTGTCCTGAAATTACAAATAACATATGCTATATTGTACCTAGCAACGCAGCGCCACACTGCAAGGTGTACAAATGGGGCTAGGGCCTTACTCGTGTCAAAAGTTACCATATAACTAGTAATTGTATATTTATATATGTATATATTTTATACCTTTCTGTTCCATGGTCGCACGCACCTATTTTTCTTAATTTCAATTATATTATTCCGCGGACATTAGTGTGGGTTACACATTTAGTTTTTATTCTTTATACTTAGTTTTTAATTGTATCTGGAATGTGTAACTGTTTTATGTCCCAATAAAGAAAAATAAAATAAAATAAAATAAAATAAACAGAAAATATAGAAATAGGAATGTTCAGCAAAAAGTCGATTACTGCCTGTACAAAATGACCAGAAAACACCATTTTCCCACGGAACAATATCGCTCTATCAACCTGCGAAATAACTTTTCCGACGCCATTAATCGTTTAGTATCCTCCTGCGGGAACGAACAGTGAAAAATAAAACGAAATAAACGCGGCCAGACACTCATGAGGAATACTTTTTAATTTAAGAGGCTGCTGTGTATTAGAGTGGGTGGAAACTTGAATAAATAATAACAAGGGAATAGCGAGAAAATGTAATCAACGAAACTCCTAAATATTACTTGATAGATCAAAGTATAATGTACTTGTAACAACAGATAACATTATATTTTATTATTTATAAATCAATTTAGTACTTGCCTGAAATCACGCATTTGTAAACTTAACAAGGCTGTAAAAAGCATTTCAGATCTAAGGCTTCATTTGTTGAAATGAAATCAGGTATAAGCTTTTAAAACAATGGAAAATTAAATCAAAATAGTAGAAGGATAATGACAGGCCAATACACATTAACAGATTATTATAATAATAATCATCTTACGTCTTCGTTATTCCAAACATTTTATTTTGTTATGGTATAAGCCGGTAACCGAGAAGACGGATCACCTGATGGTAAGCAATCGGCGCTGCCCGACACCCAAATTTGCTGGACACTCAAAACACCAGAGGCATTACAAGTGCGTTACTAGCCTTTTAAGGATTGGGGAATTAGGATGGGAGATGATTGAACCTCAGGTTAACTCACTCGCACATAATGTTAGCGTTGTTTCTTTGTACCATTAGAGGTTTTTGTTGTACCATTAGAGGGCCAGTGCGAGTTTTTTACGTTACCTCGTTTAGCCCTCTGATAGGTTGGTTAATTAGGCCTTGCCAATCAAAGTGCCGAACGTCATAAACGTGTCGATTTCGTTAACCTAAACATACTCGCACAAGGCCCTCAGGCGATGCGTCTACCGCCCTATGCAAAACACTAACTCACTGCCTGCTTAAAAAAGTAACTTAGTTATACGATTATTATATAACGATTCTATATAGACATGTTTAAGTTGCCTCTATATTTTACAATAGTTTTATTATTTCATTGCCAAAATTCGTATGTATAGGAGTACAATTTTATTTCAGACTATAATTCTGCTCAACACGGAAATCAGAGGGCTCGGCTGGTGCTCAGTAAACATGGATGTTTATATCTATCACATAGGTAATCAGCTAAATGGTATACCTGTGATGTACATTAGTCTAGAAAGCATATTTAGGTATTACAATAATTATTTCCGTTTAACTAATTAGAAAATCTTCGAGAAACATATTTCTTTCCTTTGACCCATAAAATCTATCACTATTCCATCCTTAACAAACGTCATGTTAAGCAAAAAAGAACAATCTAAAACTTCATACTTATGTTATCTGTGACCGTATGGCATGACGTCAAAGTGTTGGATATAATATGTAACTACAAGTGCATCGTGGAGTGTTAAACGCCTCATAAATTATTGACTGTGTAAGTAGTTGCTCCGGGGAGATAACACGGTACAAAATTAAAGTGTCTCCAGTTCAATTCAAACATGGTGGTGCTGCATAATAATAATGCAAGAGAATTAAACTCTAGCCACATTAATTAAAAGTTGAATAATTTAGTACATCCAGAATCCAGACTCTTTAAATAACGGTAAAAAAATAATATTATGATGAAGGGGGATTAAAAGATTGACGATTTGATTACTAAAATAAGTAGAATTCGATTCGAGAATTTAGATGATTCTATAAGAATGTCTAGACTAACACTACAATATGTTTTCAATTCATCTACCTGGTTGCAATTAAACATGTACGAAGAATGAAATAATGTGAATTTTAATTTGCTAAACTGATTTTTTGAGACCATGCTACGGGCTACGTCTGTTTTCTACGCAAAATATTTTGAACTTCCATTAGCGCTTTGAAATCTAGATTTCAGGTTCAGCGTTATTGCCGGGACTGCGGACAAGTGGACAACCTTGCGGTTTACTTGAGTTTCGGATCAATGCAAGAGCAGGAACAGGGAAATTTTTAGTCAGTAAGAGTCTGATACTCCTTTCGCCGCTCCAAAGGCGGGAGAAACCATTGAATGATTTTGCCCCTTCCAAAAAAAAGTTTAACGTTATTGAAAGTGCAGAAAGCAACATAGTTGTTCATACGTCGTATCATGATCTTTAGAAAAAATGGTGTTATTACCTAAAACTGATGAGTGTACGAGCTAAAGCTACGAACCTCTCAAACAGGCACATCCCATGATGAAACCCATCATAGAGAGGCGCTGCGCCGGCGGTGGTGGTGGCGGCGGCGGCGGCGGAGGTGGCGGCGGCACGCGCCTGCCGCGCGGTGGCGCTCGCGACACCGCGCCAGCTATTACCCACCACACTTAACCCTTCCCGGCCCACACATTCTTACTACATTACATCCCATCAAAACATTTTAATGGTCAACCATAAAATGTGATCGGTGGTATTCCCAATTGTTTTGGGCATTGTTTTAATATCAAATTATGTAAATGACATTAATTTGATTAACATCTTCAATTAACACAGCAAAATGACTAAATAGATGACTCTATGATTTTTAAATCAACTAGCTGACTATTTGCACTTTTTGTAATTGCAACTGCAATACTGGAAAGGCTTGGACAAAAGAACAGAAAATATGCGCAATGCGGAATGGTAAAGGTGTACCTACACCAGGTATTGAGGGCATCATGACTGAATGGCAATTTCAAATAATTGGTTTGAATATTTGATATTGTTAGTGTTCAGCAGCACATGTCATGCAAGCGTCGCGGGGCAACGGGGCAACGACGTCGGTGCAGCGGTTGCGATCGCGTGCTGGCGGCCGTGCCGATCGATACCGCACGCAAAGTTCGCGCCTCAGACCTAACCACCGACCATAACTAAAACATATGTCTAGCCCCACGAAAAACCCTCCAATCAATACTTGCACAAACCTACAATACTCGGTTGAAAGCTCAATTATAGTGTACTGAACTGAACCTTATATGCAACTTCAGCAACTCACATATTCTGCAGTAATTTATTTACGTCCATTAACAAAACTTACTTATTGAATTGTTTCATTATACTGAAATTAAAGCTTTTCATAATTTTAGCTCTGTTAAGGTCTGATGGAAATAAAAATAAACCACACATTTATTTCCGAAGCTGAAGTAATGTAGGGTTATATATTTTTTCACATAATCTATATGACGTAGCAGTTGTAAGTCTTAATACAATAACATGATGGTAGTGAAACAGAACTGTTAATTAACTAATTTGTTGTTGCAATTAGAACGAACAGGAAAGCTTACATCATTATAATCGCACTGTATTAATATTTTTACTGCAAAACGTTTTGTTTTGTATCCATGAGATACACATCAGGTACTCAAGTGAAAGATATATTTTAGACCTATGCTACAAATTAAAAACAAAGCACACTGCACCTTCTAAAGCTTTTAAAGCTTGCTTTACATCTTCGATTCATATGTATAGTCATTGGGTTATTACAACGATCTCAACAAAGGGTGGTTGAGATGAAAAAAAGCAAAGAATGCCGTTTTGGATCCCGGTGATTTGACAGGTGGTATATCTATGTGGGCAGGTAATCGAGTGAGGTTAGGAGAGGCGGACGCGAGGGTCGGTTTGTGGCAGGTCGCGGGCCGGCGGCGCGGGCGGGCGCGGGCGCGGGCGGACCGACACTGAGGCGCGCGCCGCACAACCGCACCCCGCGCACATGCCCTACAGCCGGCAGGTCGGTACCCAACCCCCAGTAGCCGGCTCCACAATCTAGACTTCGACTACTGCCTCGCTGCTTCACAATTCCATGACACCCAGACATCGAGACACTGAACATGCGTATTTCAATTTTAGCCGACCGACCCATTTAACGCTGACAGAACCGCAGAGGATTTCATAATTTATAATGAGTTATGTAACATGTCCATTTGTAAAGTAGAGCACCCATTTGTCTTAGTTTTGTAATCTCAATAGCTCTAGTTTTACTTATTGTAGCGCAATGTCTTGTTTACTGTTCTTTTGTGTCAAGTGACAAAACAACTAGATTACAGGAAGAAAGAAGTGAAGTAAATTATTATGCTATTGACTGAGAAGTAGCAGAAATAGAAAATAGAATGTGCGATTTTTGCCAACTGGATTTAGTTCAGTTTAATAAAAGTGCTGCAAATACTTTCTCGCGCAAATTCGAAATTAGGTTAGAATAACAGTAACAAACAAGTAATGAATTAGACAAAGTTCTAATTAATAGAAATGCGAGCTTTTAAGTGTAATGTAATTAAATACACGTAATTAAATACACGCATTAAGCATTACAGTATCTGATATCATGTATAATGACGTCACATTATTGCGGTGGCTCTGTGACAACTAGACAGCTTGTGGTGGGTCAACGTTCGACGCTCGTCCTGTCAGGATGTCGTTAATTCCCGCCACGCGTCACTACCTATTCTTCAATTAAATTCAATCAGATTCAATACTTAAAAGTACATTTATTGAATACGACATTATAATATGTACGCTCCATCTAACTTTCCAGTATATTTTAATTGAAAACATTTTTGAATCAAGTCTATTGTAATGGGAATCAAGTGTTCACATTATACTTGTGTTCAATTACTTCCAATCACTGAAGCTTTGTCAATATCTATAGATACAGAATACAGATACAATCCTCTTAGAAACAATTGATACTTGCCTACAATAGTACTTCACTATTTCTTGAAAACAATAACTAAAGTGGAAAAACGTTTGACTTAATAAATGTTGAATGAGTTTATAATATTTTCGTAGCACGAATTTATAACTCAGAACGAATAAATGAATCGGTGAAATAAAAAGAGATCTATGACCAATTCCTACACGCTATTGGCATGAGTACGAAGAGCATGGAGCAAGACATTGTAAAAGTTTGTGAACGAATCCAAAGTTTTATTGATACAAATGTGGAGCAGCTAATAATAATCACAACAGTCACGAATTAGCCAGATGTGTAATAGACGAAAATACGGACAATGTTTAACGAATAAATACTGACCACTACTCTCTTAGATAGCGAGTCTGTGCGACTAGTAAACTCATTAGAGTAAAAACTTCTAAAAGCTTTAAAGATGGTAATTTGCTAGAGATAAAAATATTATTATCGCTTTTTAACTGCTTTTAGTAGTGTATCTGTATTCGTATGCTGCCACGAGCTTTGGAATACCAGTTTAAACCTCAGCTCACAAAATTGTCTTCTGTCAAAAACACTTACTAGACCTAAAACCTCCCTAAATTAATTGAAATAATGTATTTTTTTAATAATTCATTATTTCATCCATACCGTGATTCACAGAACATAATTGTGAATTCTCACAATTTGTGAATGCACTAGCTTTAAAAGGTTTAAAAATAAAAGACGTACCTAAGAGGAAAATTAAAAATTCGTCGAGCTAAAACCAATTGATGTGAATATTTTATGTTATTTCAAAAGCAGTATTATTGAACTATTTATGTAATGTCCAACGGAAAGACAGGTTGTATACACTCGTTTATTTTTTTAATTATTTTATAAATTCTGTTATCTATGTGTTATTATGATACGTATGACCTTTTCATTCATGTGGTGTACCGTGAGTAAATTTATCTAGCCTCGTATCTCAAATTATCATGTAGGACAATATTGAATAAGCTTTGCATAGCTCTGCGCATTAAATCAGTTTTACACAGGAGAAACAATGATGGCAAAATGTTAATTTGTCACTCATCGAATATGCAAATAAATTATGACATAATTTTTTGGTGTCGTATTTATTTGACATAGAATTAAATTAACTACCTAATTGACATTATATGAACGTATGCGTGAAGCAAAAAAGTTTACAATAAACAAGTGCAGAAAACTAATAAACATTGAGAGATATTTTTTTAGACAAATGTAAGTAATTCATATTTCAAACATTTTGGCCCAAGTAGGAACATAACTATTATTTAGTCAAATGACATCCTGTCAATAAGGAGTAGTTTAATTTATCGGTAAGGAATTTATGCAAGGAATGCGGTCAAATCTTTACTATTGAGCAACACTATGTAAAACGCATAAACAAGGAAAAGATCACCGCAAAGTAGGAGGAAAATGCGTATGATTAACGTACAAAGTATTCACTATTGCGTGATATTTTTATCTATTGATTTGCCTTGATCCAGCCGTCTAACATACACAATCCCGGACACCATTTGTAATTCGGTTCATTCATGAACATTAATAGGTTGATTCATACTCTATGTATATTGAATTCAAATATTTTTTGGAACTGTTCAAACGATTAAATATATTTTACTAAACATCCAAATGATGAAATACTACTTTTTATAATAGCTATGAATACGTTTGAAGAACTACCAGAATTAGTCAACTCAACACCTTTAAAAAGAACTTCAACCGTTCATGGGAAATGAAACTAGAGAACATGCACTTGCACTGTAGCGTTTTTTCTCGGATGAACTGTAAGATTTTGATATCGTGTAGTTTACAAAACATTTTGCAAGATATTACTTTATTGTATACTTTGTTACTTTAACGTAAAAAAAAATATACCGTGCACAAAATAAACCGAATGTTATCCGAAATTAGTTCAGTCCCAATTGTCATATCTTGTGTGAATTAAAACGTTGAACTGATACTAAGTAAATAGCGTAAGGATTATTTTTCTAAAATGGCAGGCTGTCTTGAAAGTAGACTAGGCTACCATGCAGAATGAGGAGGTAGGGTTTCTGAGTTAAAAGTATTTCGGTACTGACCTATGACATTGTTGTTTTGATGGTGGTGGTGCGCGGCAGCGGCGGCGGCGACGGCTGCTGCCATCGCTGCTTGTTGCTGCTGCAGCTGCGACGCAAGCTGTGCCTGCAGGGCGGCGTGCATGCCCATGAGCCTGTCTTGGTTCGCCTGCGCAGCGCTGACATCGCCCCGCGCCTCCTCGACACCCGTCGGGGGAGATACTGGTTCATCTAAAACAAATGATTTATTAATATTGCAACACAAACACATGTCTTCTAGGAAACAAGGTTGTAGCAAAAAATGTGTCTTTGTCAAGGGAGTATTGTCCTGCTGTTACAACAACGGTCCATTAAAAACTTGGATCCCATATTTGACCTTGTGTATACGAGCAGATAGAAAAAATCTTTCATCTGTGGGGCCCAACTCGATGAACCGCGTTTGTAATTGGATTTGTATTGTGAAGTACTTGCTTGCATGAATGATCCAAGAATGGGCTGTCTACATTCGAATGTCAACGAACCGGTCACGAATTGAATTAGATTTTTGCTGTTAGCACTATACGGGTCTGATTCCGAACGAAAGAACGAAACTTCGTGATACAGCACTGCAGTGTTGAAGGAAATCAATCGATAATGATAACGATAAGTGATTAGTACATTAGGTACCTAAACACACGGAAGTTAAGTGATATGCTAATCACAATATCGTCGGGCATAGATATAAGTATTACAGTAATTACATGCTATCTCATTATTTATACAGTATTTACTTTGGAAATCTCCGTATTTTGAACTCTACTGTTTTGAACGGTACCTGCCTCCAAATGTCGGACTAATTAAACATAATTATTATCTACTGTTATTTAATGCAACTACCGTTACATTTAACAATAATTATTAAAGTTTGAATGTAATATATTTTAGTAACGATTAAGTGTAATTATAGCTTTAATTTATTTCATGGAAATCCTGTAGCTTTTTTGTCACAGGCACTTTAGCATAGGAAGTTATTAATATAGAAATATAATTAATGGAATTATATGTATAGTTATCACATTAGGTCAGACATTCCAAAGGACCATTCGACCATTTTGTTTGGTAAACCATCGGACCTACAGACCTGTATGCCGTATACAACCTGCACGTAGACAACGCTCTTATGTATCTGACGCAATATCAGTTCATTATATGTATTGATTATAAAATATGACAACACTTATATCTTTTGGTTTTCCTTAGTTGTGGGAATTTCTTACAACAATATTGACAAGGAAAACTAATAAAAAGATACCATACTTACGACAATAATTATATTCATTATCCTGTATTACAAGGCATTAATATTTATTGATACCTACTGATAAATTCCTACGCACTAATACCTAATCGACGGACAGATAACATTTGTTTATCTACTAAATATGTAAACTATTAATAGTAATTAGGTAATCAATTACTTTGGATTATATAAAAAATCTAAAGTAGTGTTAACTACGTAGGACTAGTGTTAGCAACACAAGATTAAAAATATTTTTTTTCTTTACTTTCGTTTTGTTCATAGATTATTTCGTATTAAAAAATCCTGACGAAGTAAGAACCTCCTTTTTTAGTGTCGGTTAAATAATTTATTACCTAAATTATTTTTTGCAATCGCACAAATTCATGTGTTAACCAAAATTACTAAGAATAGTAAAATATGTGTGGCGCCGCCATGACCATTGTTAAACAATGGTCATGGCGGTCACTTATGAAGTAAATGATAACAAAGATAGAATTAAGTTCCTAGAAAATCTTCTGTTTTCAACAAAGTAATAGAACTTTATTATTTCCACACTAACCCTTTTGCTACTGACTGTACTTACTAGTGACGTGGGACGAGTTGACCACTAAAAATATTATTTTATTTTATTTTCTGCAACTCGTCCCAAATGGGCCGTAGGCATGTGGTCCGAGTTGACTACTTACTCAATAGTAATTAGGTAATCAAGTTGACCATTTGTTTAAATGCATTATAGCAGACTGGGTCGGGTTTGATTAACTCTGATTACTTATATCGCTATCAGATTTTATAAGTTGGGTATAATCATTATCATCATATGAGAGAAGCGGGCACCTTAAACCTTCGGGCCACCACAACATTAACATTGACCATTTTTTAATATTTCCAGGTTTAAAACTCTACCAATGTGTGTTCTGCAGTACGTCCTACTACACATTATCAAACCTGACCAGCCACATCCGAAAACTACATATGAAGGAAAGACTGTGTAACTGTAGTATATGCGTAAGCGCACCTTCTTCGATAATATCAAACTAAATAGACACCTGGATTCACATTTTGCTATCAAAAGGTATGCTTTTAGTAGCTTTGAGTAGACAGGTCTATTTTCAAGTTCGGACTACTGAGTAGACAGGTCTACTGAGCAGTGACATTCACATTCGCAATTTTTCATGCGAATATGAATGTCATAAAAATAAATAATACTTTCAATAATGAAATGGTAAATTCAGTAGAGAAATAGGTATTAGTTTATTTTATATTTACTACAAAACCTCAATTTTAATCATTTAATTATTTTATCAACAGTATTAACTTTAATTATCCCAAATCCCATATGGTTTCGTGTCCAAAATTTACTCTAAATTTTTTACTTTGTACGTATAATTATCTAGTAAGAACTAGTGTTCTCAATACTCACCGACTTCGGGCACAGGCGTGACGGGGCTCTCCGGTAGGAGGATACCTTTCTGCACCAACTCATCTCTATTCGCTCGGACGGATATCTTCCTCTCTAATGCTGCAAACGGTAAAAATGCACATGTATTCAAACCTTATAAACAGTAATTCAAACGTAAATTGATAATAAAATATAGTAACTATCTAAGTCTAATCAGTTCACGAAAAATATTGAAGGCAATGAGTTATCTGATACTGGGATTCGTCAGCAATGACGAGATCTCCTTCATAGGTACGTAGATAGTTTGTCACAGTTGTTCCGAGGTTCGAGGCGACTCAAGATAGCAGCAATATCAGATAATTTCACAAACGACGGCAATAGAGGGTTATTGTTTATATAGATAAAACAAAAAGTAAGCATTTAAATTCCACAGCTTCGTGAATCACGTCCGGTTCCGGTATCGTGATGGCCTTTTATCGCCCCATGTAGTCTTATTGACTTATTCTAAGATAACACATTGTTAGTGCACCCAGCACAGGTACTTACTTCTAGAAGCAGCTTCGAATTTTTCAGATTTCTTTTTCCGTTTCCACTTCCATGGCTTGAATAGTCTACCAAAAGCTGAGAACTTGGATTTGGACCGTTCAGCCGGAGGCGTGCGCGCGCCCGACCCCAGGCTGTTCGTGCGTACCGCTGAACCATTTTGTTTCTTTGCTGCAACAACAATTTTTTTTATAAATAAACTTGGTAGTAAAACTAAGTATTTATTTCAATTACATTTAATCACTTATGACTATTTCAACTGTTAAGATATGTTGTTAACTTAGGACATTCATTCGTGTAAAGACTAAGCACAAAGTGCTGCGAACAGATGTATGATGGAATAAACGCCCATAAGTTCCTCGTCATAGGTCAATGAACAACAAAAGCGTGAGAGAAACAGTATGATTTGTCCTATACGATTTGAAAGACAAACTTGATACAAAATAGGTACCAGCAAGATCGGTACAAATACTACTCACACATTCATGATACATCCACACAATCAATGGCCCCATTATGTCGAGAGTCTATTGTTATGAACTGTCCGCGCCTATCACAACACAATACCAAGGAGAACTAAGTATACCTACAAAAGAGAAATTTTCCCGTCGCCTGCCAAGACCACAAATCTATACATTTACTAGCATTGTATTACAGTTGCATTTATTAATTCAAGTGGAGTTGATCGAAGTGACAATGAAAGAAAAAGTGACGGCGTACCTATCTACTGGCTTTAAATGTCACATGAGGTAGGTAGTTTTAATTCGATCTGAGAATAATCAAGAAACAGGATAGGGTGATCACGAGAAAGGCAGGACTTACAAGGTATGCATAACAAACTATAGGAACCAGTCATTTGTATGCTGCTGGCGTCTGTAGTGCCGAGTCGAAATAACTTTAACTTCAATTTTCCAAGAACTACAACACAAAAACTCGTACTGAATAAGATGATCACTTGGGAAGTATAATCTTGCAACAATTATAAAAGACAACTTGTCCACATTATGTACAACAACAGCAGCTGTTAGTAAAGTAACAATTTACAACACAGAACATATTGCGTATTATTAACGTTAAAATAACACAATATTATTCTTTTACTGCTTATGAATAGAGTAAATCAAATAACAACACACGTTGTTAGTGGTTTACCATTGTAACTGCACATGCGTCTTGTTCACTTATGTGGCTTCTAAGATCATGCAATACGCATGCACCTGTCGTAACGTAACTTTTACTTTTCATCTCGCAATGATTGTTATTGAATAGACAATATTCTTTTTTATTCTAGCGTCCTGGATTCGTCATGTCCCCAACATTCCAACAATTAAATTTCGAGTAACATTCACCAGATTTTTTCAAATACTTTTTTTAAGGTTAAGTACGGTGAAGGACACTGGCAGTGTCTGTGTAATCTAAAAATATTTGACGAAGAATTCGAGCGGCAGATAAGAGACAATTCATTTTCAACGCTGCCATTACCTTATCAACAAAGAAAACAAATTATCTACATACAGTATGTACAGCGCTTACAGTTTTGTCACTCATTTTTACAAGCTTTTATTTGTAGTTACATTGTAAATATGTTAATGAAGTAGGTACTTGTGTACATTGATCCCTAGTACACGTTTAGACTGAATATTAGAGCTACACTACAATTATTTATTTGCAGCAATTTTGTTGAATTTAGTTTGATGTTGAATTTTCACGAAGGATTTCCTCAAACTTGCACTTAAACCGTATTTGAATTCTTTACCATTTAACAAACCATGTAGACATGGAAACAAAAACAAAATGATACCAAGTTTATAGAACTGAATAGGGCATTAATGATGCTGCAACCAAAAAAAAAACAATTAGATTTGAAAAAACGTTGCTAGAAATGACATGTACATCTGTATGTATAATTTTCTTTCAAAGTTATTTATAGTTTACTAAAAACATTACAGAAATCTCATCTTCATAAATATTTCATTGGAATATTTTGAATAAACAAAAATCTGTTTATTTAGATAAAACATTCCGATCTTCAAATATGTACATAATATGGGAACTGATAGCTACGATAACTACTATCATATTGTTCTGTTCGTTAGATTAACTATTACAATGGTTCTGTGGCTGGATTATGATAATTTATTATTAATACAAAATTACATTATGCTTGAACAAACGAAAACGGTAAATGAAGGGTTATGGGTGTGATGGGAATAACGTTTAATTTGCTAAACATGAGTCACCGGTTCGTGACGAAGTGACTCGCCCACAACAATTGCCAGAGCCCACCAACGCACCTTGCGTCCTCACTTCTCACCTTGTCACAAGATTTGAGGTCCTTACCTTCTAAGACCTCGACTCCATTTTTGATAGATTATAGATATTGCTGGTTTCGACAGTCATGACAAGAGTACTAGTAGGCTCTTAGCTTATTTTATCAATCATTTAATTTAGGAATCGACTCTATACAAATATTTTGTGAATTAAAATGTACTGAATATAAATAGTCCTCAAAGTTAATGTTATGTACGTAGTGTAGGTAGATACATGTACAATCATGTTTTAACCGCATTACAATCTAGTGCTAACGGAAGTCAGAACTAACTTGTGTTTAATATTTGAAGAGTGATTTAGGTATATGTTATGTTGAGAGCAAAATAAATACAGCAAAAAACGATAATGAACATTTGATTGCCTCTATATAATTTACCTGTACAGTATGTTTTTAATTTTTACTGTGGGGGGACTAGACCACATGACAAAACATACCGTTATGTGCACCTAATGTTTAAATGAAATAGAAACGCATTCTTTGTACCCTCTGGACCATAACAGGACAGCTGTTATTGTCATTTGCTACTCACAATTTACCAATTCATAATTAACTCATGCTACGTTCACATGTTGGTCACTCGAGACGGGATAGACTCGTACTTTATTGGAGTTGTATATTAGGCAACATTATTTGCTACTAACATTACAGAGGATATTATAAGGACATGCTACAAAAAGGATTAGTGATTTCATTAACAACTAATGAATATATTATTGACATTACTATCTATACCAGCCAAATAAAATTGTCGTGTCCCCAATACTAATCGGTAAAGCGTCAAATAGGTACTTCACTACTGTATTAGCTTAAGACATTGATATAACTACTAATCAATGGTTTACTAATTCATAGTTAACCCATGTTATGTTCACATGTTGGTCACTCGAGACGGGATAGACTCGTACTTTATTGTAGTTGTATATTAGGCAACATTATTTGCTACTAACATTACAGAGGATATTATAAGGACATGTTACAAAAAGGATTAGTGTTTTCATGAATAATTTATTGACATTATTATCTATAAGTACCAGCCAAATAAAATGTCGTGTCTCCAATACTAACCGGTAAAGCGTCAAGTAGGTACTTCATTACTGTATTAGTTTAAGATATTGATATAACTACTAATCAATGGTTTATGGTACGTTCGTTGGACAACATGGGAGTGTTCAAACATCATTCAATTACACTTGCAATGATTCAACAGTAGCTTTGCATAACGAATACCATAGTTAATATGCTTCTCGAGTGTCACCTGTGGTAACAAAGGCACATTAGTCAATACTTGTACGGACATAACATGCTAGTTCTTGTAGTTTAACTTAAATGAAATGCTTATGTAGATATTATTATTAAAATAAACGTGCAAGTGTCATTGCAGTGATATTCTCTGACCTTTTGATTAGAAATGTCACAGACAAAATAAGGCAATATCCTTCCAGGACCGCAAATAATTCATGGAGCAGATACTCAACAATGTCCCGATAATTGAGTTTAAAATATAGCTACTGTTGTTCATCGGTAATGAATGTCAACGTCGACTTCAATTAGCTCAAGCCAATCAGCAGCCATGTAGAGCCATGTAGTACGTGATGTGTTCACTACAAATGCTCAATGATGTTCAAAAATTGTTTGAAGTCTTTTGAGTATTTATTTAAAACTATGGCTAAACTCTAATACTCTTTTATAATTATCTTCTTAAAGGATACCAGTATACCTGACATCTGCTTAAAAATGTGTCTCATAAATAATTACATAAGTAAATGTAACAAAACTGAACGATCCTTTAAACCTCTCTTTGTCCGTCTAAATATGAATCGACTAAATTTTGGTCCAAAACACGTCACGCTTGTAAAGTTTGGCAATACTGCGCACATACTGTCAAAGAGATGTAAAAGCATGAGCAACAATGACATCACCAAGCCGTGAATAATGCTTCGGAGATAATCACTCATAAATATATCTAGACGTACATGGTTATACAAATCGTAAAGTAACTGTAAAATAATACAAAAAAGGGGCGGCGTCGTGTTCGAATTAAACCATTGTAGACACTGGGTAGAGGACAGGCGTCTACCTGCTAGCAGTGGCGGTCATACATTCTCGTCATAAATCTATTGATTTTAATGCCCAAATTTTTTACTTTCGTCACATAAAGGTTTTTTTATACATAGTTATCTCACAACTATGCCAAGGCTTTCTCATCTAGGTTAAAATTTTTCAATATCTGTGAAGCAATGTTTCCTTTCCTAGTCTTTGCTTCTTGCTAAATTGCAAGCATGATAATTATTATTTAATATTTTCAATATGTGTAATAAAACAAGGCAAGACCAGTATCCGGCTGTTTAGCCGGAACCTCGTTTGATTAAAGTAATAGGACTACAAGTTACGGTTGCAAGTATAGACAAGTCAGGTAAGCTATGTATGAGTACTTTAGGTACTTCTCAGAAACTTATGTGTTATGATTTCACTTTCAATAGACACCACTTAAATACTGGTAGATACCTATAGTATAAGAAAACGTGAGTAAAATCAGGCTCCCATCAGGTTGAGCTTCTTTTGTTTTCAAAGTGTATAAAAGCATGATCTACGATGAAACAAGTTGTTTAAAATGGAATAAATTTACATTTTCACACAGTGATCGCACAATTATTGCGTAGTTTATGTGGCTATAAAGCCACATAGCTTTATAGACTACAATTGTAATTGTTCATATCATAAATAAATAACCATACTTAATTGTTTTTAGTTGCATCTGTAACATGATAGGTTTGTTGCAGATGTTCAAAATCTGTGTGTAATTAAGCGTATTGTTAGATCGACTTCTAAAGCAGTGAAGCGCACGAGGCTACAGCCATCAGAGACATTTTGATATTTCTACTGATTTCTGAAGTCAGTTTATTTTTTGGTTTTTATTTCAAATACCAACGTCGCAATTTTTGTTCAACACTTTCTAAGTTTCAACATGAATCGACACAAACTGTGGTTTGTTTTTTGGGAAAATTCTAATGCTCGTACCAATTACAAGAATCAGGTAAATGGAAATCAAAGTGAAATCGGTTTATCTGCAGAAACACACAAATACGAAATTGTAGAGTCTCCTCTTTTTGTCATTTCGTCCGTGACAAAGTTAATTGTAACTGGGTTAGCTTAGAACAACAATTATATTAACCTTAAGACTGACCTTAGTACCTGTCTATAGAGCATGATTTCAAGTTTCAACTTAAGTTAATTCCGAGATCTTTACCTTTTGCGTCGACAGAATACTGATTACTTGAGAGAGCATTGCTTTCTTTATTGGAGAAATCTTATTTTTATGGAAATATAAGCCAATAACAATAGCGCACTATGTAGGTAGGTACCGACTCAGATCAGAACTATCGAATATAAATATTGTAAATTGATATTTGTTGGCACTACATGACTTTGTCTTTGCAAAGTTGAGCTTACAGGACGCAGACGGTAATATTATTGTCTTTAAATACCATGTTGCAGAACAGGGTATACTGAATCTATACAATGTTTATAGAAAAGATCACTAAGGACAAAGTTTTTTTTTTAATTTCCAAACTAAGCTGTTTTGATTTAATAATTATTATTTAATTCTTTTATTTTAGCACGAGACGTCCTGTACATTGTATGTCACGCAAGTGCTAATGGAAAATAGGCAGACATTGTGGGCTGTCGTGACTCGTGACTAACCCAAACCACTCCTGCAGGTAGCGTGATGCCAATAATAATATCATTCATTGTTTCGAGTTAAAACACCTTGATGTAGCATAATCCTGATTTTTATATATGTACCTAAAGTTTAATAATTATAGCTATTTATGCAAGAATTTTACTAACTTCAGAGGTATATCTTTACACATCACAAACAGCAGGTAGATACATCGTTAATTGTTAAGCCCAGTAAGTACTAGGCCTCAAAAAGTACAGACACCTTAACTAACAATGACTTCAGTAAAACTTAAAGGTAAGTAATTCAGTAGATTCCATCAACAACTATGTACTTTCATAATACATAACATTGTACAAAAAAACAGTGCGAGTACCTGCTGAATCAAAGTCTATTGATACCAATTTTCATACTTAATATGTAACATGAATGAAGATGAAGAGTGTATACAAGTACAAAGCTGTAGTATGCATGTACATAGTTTTAATTTCGCAAAGCTATTGTTAGTATGTGCCTGGCAGTAAAGAGACAAAAAGGGAAGGGAAACTGACCGGCAACTGCTGCCACCTCTTTTGCACCGACATGTAAGAAATCGGTAAGAGATAAAGAACTCGCAATCAATTGCCTGCGCTCCTGAAAATCAAGTTGGTCGAGGCTGTTGGTCCTAGTCCCGCGCACCGCCTGGACGGGCGCGCTCAGCGACATGTCAACTACGCGTCGCCATGTCGTACAGACGACATCTTCGCTATTGTAATAACACCAATTACACTGTCAATGCACACCAAACAAAGACACACAAGATGAGAAACCGACGCGAACAACGCCGATCACGACGTTTTCATTGCGAAATGCCTGCGCCGCCAGAGACGCTCAACGGCAAACTGGCGTGCGGGCGGCCGGTAACGCGGGGCAGAGTGGGGGCCCGGCTGCCTCTGTCCCTCCTGCATGTTGCAATGCACTCAGCTCGCCTCTCCGAGCTATAGCCGTGGTGAGGCGAGTGAGTATCTGCCGCGTCACGTCAACACAGACACAACCGGCCTACAGCGAACTACGGCACGTCGCGCCGCGATGTAGAGGCGGCGTCAGGCCCGCCGGAATTATGAACGTTTTGCTCTATTTGTATTGTATCATTTATTTTGTACGCAGATAGTAACAACTTCAATTTATACGATACCTTTGTTTGGTAGTACATTTTTAAAAGCTTAATTAAGCGTTTCACATGTAGACAATTATTGTGAACAATAAATCCTCGAGTAATCAACGGTAATGCCGTTTTAAGTTCAAGGTTGACAAGCTTCATACAGGTAAACAGACGAGAGAGAAAAAATAACAAGTCAAGGATGTTGGATGTACTTTAAAGGATAGAATAGAGTAAAAATGTGCGTGGGCAAAGAGGGCAGTTTTAGTGAGTTTATAGTAGTGATGTAACGAACCTCAATTTTTTTTCAGACTGCGTAAGCGATTATTACTACTTATCGCTACTTAAGAATTTGGACCAATATTTCTATGGCTTTATTTTGACGACTGATTTGATGCGCGAATTGCAGTACTCATTTGTAAATTGTTTACCAAAAAATATTGTAAGATATTTTAATCAAAAGATGAGTTTTGTAATAAATATTAAAGAAATTTATACTTATTCCTCGATTAACTTTTTGTAATTGAATTTTTTTTTTATATTTCTAACGTTCATATTCGCGTTCAAAATTCCAAATGTCAAAAATCTAATGCGAATACAAATATACGTTACATCACTAGTTTGTAGGTAGATTAAGCAGGTTAGCATAGGCTGACATTGCATATCCGTTTGTCAAGTTCTTATTGAAGAAGAACCAAAAAAATTATTATTTCTGGAAAACTGTTCAGTTAAAAATTAAAATAGTAATGTTAACATTCGGGGAGATTAAATAGAAAATAAAAATTCCCTACAATCCAAACATTAGACGACTACGTAATGACGAGAGTTTTACTATGTGGTACCTAATTTTTTTTCAGATATATATCTAGACACACGGCAGTGTGTCCGCCAAGTTCGAGCAAAAAACCGACACACCGGCCGTGGGTTATATTACACGAACCATTTCGGGCCAAGTTCGACCCACCTATAACTCAAAATCTATTTTATCTACGCATATGAAATTTCTAGTATCTGTCGAGATCTACTTACTTATCTAAAATACAAAATTTCATTAATGTATCTATTGTAGGTCTTGAGATATTGACGTCAGAAAATCGCTATTTTTACTATACACTCACTGACTGACTCACTCACTCACTCATCAAAAACCTAGACCACTTCCAATGGTCGTATTGACTTGAAATTTGGCATGGAGGTAGGTCTTTAGGTCAAGGTAAAGGAAAAAATCTGAAAATGGCCAAGTGTGAGTCGGTTTTAAAAATAATGAAGGTGTAAATTCATACCCCTAAGGAACTAAAACAAAAACATTTATCTATATCTTCCAATGGTCGTACCGACCTAAAATTCGTTACGAAGGTTTGTATTTAGTCAAAGTAAAGTAAAATAAGAAAAAAAGAAAATAAACCTTTTTGACAAAAATAAATGAAATCCCACCCAAAACATAAATGTGAAAGGCTGCCAAGTTCGATAATATTGGAATGCTTCGCCTATAAAAGAAGTGAGATCTAAATAAGTACCAAGTTCCATACACAGACTTCAGTTAAAAATGATATAACTTGGCAAGTTTTAATAGAAAATTATATACTTGACTCATTGCGTTTAGTAGGTTTATAACAAAGTGTGTGAAAACTTGCCAACTTGTTATATCATTTTTAACTGAAGTCTGTGTATGGAACTTGGTACTTATGGCCAGATGATCAGCAAGGTTCCAAATGTTATCAGAAAAATATAAAAAAAATTCTAAGTCCTACAGTTTTTAAATTACAGTGACTTATGTGTTATCCACGAAAAAGTACACCCTGTGCCAGTCTTTTGACTCTTGTTGCTACAAATCTTTATTTTTTCGTCTGCAGTCTTCCTTACATTATCCTGAATAGTGCTCCAGTAATATGGAATCATAAATTCTTAGCCAACTGCTTTAGATTGGAAAACATTGTTAGTTTTAGAGGAACTAAATACTCTGAATAAAATTTTCACCTTACTTTAAGTGGCTGTACTGAATAAATTATGTATGGCGCTAGTAGTGGCAAATTTCACCAAAGTTGGCGCATTTAATAAGGATTATAAAATGGTATAGCACTTTGCAAATTATTTCTTAAATTCGACAGAAAAAAAGATCAACAAAACTCCGTTTCGAATTTATTTGAACTTACTAATATTTCTTCTAGTGTACTGAAATCATACGTTACAACCTCGTATGCACTAGACAATACATTGTACGCGATTTGTTATCATCATTTTGAAAATCAGCGAGGATCTCTTGTCAAACAACATTGTCTGTTTACCCGTGATTTCGCTTGTAGCATTCGTCGGCAATATTACTAGACTTACTAGAGGAACTGTTGTTGTGTATCATGTTTCACTAAATAATATTGAATGATTGCAATATGATGTTCATAGTGCATCAAACACATTATCAAATGTGTAGTAAAATCAAAAGGAACGGACACGGCAGATTCATGTACACAGTATATCGACGCGGTAGTGGTATGGTGTACATAATCCGTTACGCACAATTACTCGTCATATCCAAATCAAAAAAAAAAAAAGAAAAAAAAAAAGAAATGGGTGAATCCTCCGATTAAGTTACGTATTCATGCCTTGTGATCAAATGCGGGATGAAGCATCAAATTATCTTTAGTTTGTCGAGAAAGAGTTATTTGCATCGTTACAAGGAATTGCAGGTAAAGCAAAAAAAAAATAATCAACACTGCGCAAAAAAGCCAGTGCTCAGCTAAAATGCCGAAGCCCTGGTACGATGGCTCAGGATGCACAACACCAGTTCGTCTAGCGATAATATTGCAGACGAATGCTGCAAGCGAAATCACGGGTAAACAGACAATGTTGTTTGACAAGAGATCCTCGCTGATTTTCAACATGATGATAACAAATAGCGTGCAAAGTGCTGTCTAGTGCATACGAGGTTATAACGTATGATTTGAGTACACTAGAAGAAATATTAGTAAGTTCAAATAAATTCATCGAAACGGAGTTTTGTTGAAAAATCTTTTTTTGTGTCGAATTTAAGAAATAATTTGCAAAGTGCTATACCATTTTATAATCCTTATTAAATGCGCCAACTTTGGTGAAATTTGCCACTACTAGCGCCATACATAATTTATTCAGTACAGTCACTTAAAGTAAGGTGAAAATTTTATTCAGAGTATTTAGTTCCTCTAAAACTAACAATGTTTTCCAATCTAAAGCAGTTGGCTAAGAATTTATGATTCCATATTACTGGAGCACTATTCAGGATAATGTAAGGAAGACTGCAGACGAAAAAATAAAGATTTGTAGCAACAAGAATCAAAAGACTGGCACAGGGTGTACTTTTTCGTGGATAACACATAAGTCACTGTAATTTAAAAACTGTAGGACTTAGAATTTTTTTATATTTTTCTGATAACAGTTGGAACCTTGCTGATCATCTAGTGCCCGTTGGACGTCGATTTCAGGGACACCCTGTATATATATAGGTTGTGAGTTTGTGTTTGTTTGTATGTTTGCTACTCAATCACGTCAAAACGGCTGAAAGGATTAGGATGAAATTTGGAATAGGTCTAGAATAACACATAAGCTACATTTTATCCCGCGGGAACACAGGTGAAGACGCTGACAGAAGCCAGTAGTGATAATTAAAAACATACTCGAAATTTTTGGTAGAAATTAGACATTCCGTAGTTCTTTACAGATTCCTGAAAAAACCACACATGATGTATGATATTTTTTGATAAAGATAGAATTGAGATAAAATAGAATCAACTATTACTGGTATTGTAAAACACATAATACATTCTGAAGTCATTTTGATGGACTTAAGTACTTAATGAACTAATCATGTTTTTAGTTGAACAATTGTTTTTTTCTGATGCATCTAAAATGCACATTCTTCGTCGCAAACGAAGCATTGGTTCTCTATAGAAACAATGACTAACTGGCTGATTTTACGATTAAAAGCCCTTCAATTACTCTGCTGGTTCACGACCATTGAACGCTTGTGCTCACAAGAAACGTTTTTTTTACCGCAAAGTTTATTCACACAGTAAAGTATGAGTGTGCGAAATGTGGAGAATGAATAGAAATGCAATATTTTATAGTTCTAGATTCAATAAAACACAGGTCTTATTTTCCAATCAAAGTCTCAATGACCCAATGCTACCTTAATCGAGAAAGCACGTTTGCCTCGTCAAAATAGTAATGCGGATAATGTGCCAATATTGTGGAAATGTGGATCTCAGATGCGCAAAGGGTCAATTTGTTGGAATCTGCAATCCTAGCAAATTATAATAAGTGATACTTTAATGACTCTTTTTGAGTAACATAAAAACAAATGATCTCAATATAAAAACCAATGTGTTCTACTCATATGAGGTATTTCATAGGAACTAGACACGCGATACCTAGTTATAGTCATGTCATATAACTTTGTCATATAATGTGTGCAGAGTCGAATTGTGAAGAACAGATTTGACGTTACAAAAATGCCTAATTTAGGATTAATTGAAATAAATGCTTTGATTTTGACTTTGAGATATCCTAAACTCCTTTTTAACCGACTTTAAAATCTGTGTGCGCGATTATTTCGCGTTTGGCTGAACCGATTTTAACGTGGTTTTAGCATAGTATTTTACAGGGTTAGGAGAAGGTTTTAGACATAAAAAAATGGATGTTTGCTCTTTAAAATTTGAAAGCCCTTTTTTAATAAAAGTTCTATACTTATACCTTTCGTAATTTTTGCAATAATGGAGAATGTATGACTACACTATACGTGTAATGTATTGTCCGCGTAGCTGGAGGTAGATTATCATTAGTAATCAGTAGGTTATGGTAATCTATTTCCTCGTCTAACTAATTGACCACAATTTTAGTAAGCTTAACTAGATTTGATTGAATGCCGAAGAGTGTTTCACTTGGAGCTATCCACCCTTCAGAACCTATTACGTTTACATTTTAATAAGACCCGTTGTGAAGTTTTTACTAGCTATAACGACTGTTATAGATGTTCGTATGATAATTGGCATCAACGGCTTAACGTGCTATCCGAGGCACGGTTATGGGGTATTAACATAGACTAAATAGTAAAATTAGCCAACATCAACGACCGAAGTTGTACTCGTTCAAACATTGTTTACATAACATTTGTTGGGACTGCCATTTCGTTTTCCACTTTCGCTGTCGAAGTGTCGATCCGTGACCAACCAACACCAGTGGTCAAGTTACCCATTTAAAGCGCATTAATAACTAGATTACTCTTTGGCAATAGGACATTGAATGACTGATATCAACTTATAACTGCACAATTAAAATATACAGTCAGAAGTTGACTCTGGGTACTACCCATAGAAAAACTTATTTTTTTCGATGCATTATAGCAGATACGTATGAAAATCTTAAGTAGAGTAAACTTGTTCATTTAAATGCGTCCAACCAATTCTTGTGAACCATCAAATCTTCTTATCCAAACTAAACATGACTCCCGGTACTTGTAGCTTATATTCAAATTTTCTCGGCATCCACTACCATCCGACTAGATGGCAAATAAGACCGAAATGAGCTTATTTACATCGTCAAGGCTTTTTCCATTTGCTCCAAAAAATTGCATCTTCCTTTTAATGTTATGATGGAGACGAATGCGGTGCACAGGACCATCGCCCTTTTAAGAGGCTTGAAACCACTTTTCAGGCCTCTCCATCGACGTAAGCTGTCTGTGCCTACTTAATGACTTTTTTCAGTGTCATTTGTAAGTCAATTTGCTTTAAGTACTGTTAATTTGGTTCTGTTTAGTTGTTTATTATTTTTTATTAATACTTAATTATCTTAAAGAATACCACGAACCGCTTTTTTTCAAAGCTTTATTAAATTATATATCTATTTATTTTACATAACTAATCTGCTTTATCTACGCTAATTAATATCTTATCAATCGTAGGTACCTAAATGACTAACTCAAAATAGAAACTGAATACATATCGACACATGGGAGCAAGGAAACGGAGCCACTATAATTTTTGGTTCTTTAATTTATTAAGGAAGTAATATTTACTGATACAAGTATTTTATTTAATTGGTAAAAATTATATGAAAGGCGATTTAATTACCTTTATAAAATGAGAGTATGTTGTTGTAAAACGATTTTTTTAAGTTATAGAGGGTTCTTTAAAATGATAAAAACGCTAGGCTCCGTTGTTTTGCTTCCAAGTGTAGTAACTAAGAATTGATGAGAAGCAAAAATTGATTTGAACAGCTCAATCATAGTGTATTTTAGATATAGTTAAGTTCCTCTTAAGTGTAATCGGAAAAATTACTTCGACGGCATAAACCTATAAACAACGACTAAAGCAGTTATAGTTATTTATACGTATAAAATAGATAAATTATTTAGCAATATTGTCTGTTTTTGAAAATAAAACATTTGAAAATGGCGCTAATCACCAACATGTCTGCGTGATAATTGAAAAATAAGTAATGTCTAGGCATTTCCCACAATGATTGAATATATGACACGTTTACTTAACGTTTTATTCTTACATACGATGATAGTCAAAATTAATAAAATCAGAATGTGACTTACAGTAAACTTCGTCTAAGATTTCAGAATCACTGCTTGTCTCATCGTCTACTGGCCTGTGGCGCGTTTTTATTTTTTTGTTTATAACATCCATATTGTCATGACGATCAAAAAACACCCAGCTTCACACTGCCAATGCACACACCAAATATTAACATCTTAACACTCTGATACCCTAGCAGTACACAGTTTCAAATAACACTGAGACATCACGCATTAAATTTTGAGATTAGATAGCAATTGATAGCATCTACTTATCAAAATGTTTTTCTATTGGTGCTTGATTGTGTTGATTTCTTCACAACAAATAGCAATCAACTTATTTACAAGGTTATCCGAAAATGATATAAGTATTTATTTTACTCATTAAAATGTTTCCTGTGTTGTGTAATGGCAAGAAGCAATATTGTCACAATCTGATTAGAAATTACTATATTTATAAAGTTGGAATGAGTTTCTCAATTAACATAGTTTTATATTATCAAGACAGTACCTATTCTAGTCGCCAACATCGACGCTGGCATCAATCTAGTCAATCAATTTAACATTAAATGACCTGAAGTGCTGTTTTAAAAATGTGAAAAATAAGCTTGAATAAACATAATGGTCGCTTTTGATGATGAGCTCGGTTAGATTAAGCGTGCAGTCCCTTTTTATAAATAGATGTCTATTGCCCTAGAAAATAAACGAACCATATTTTCATGCTAGAAACCTATGTAGCGTGCTAATGCAAGCAATGGAGCCATAAAATATAAAAATTATCCCATATGTTACACATAATACGTATACTTCGCTATTTAACCATAATTTACGGCACATTATTTATTATATTTTGATTTTCAAATATGCAAATCAATGTGTGGGAAATTGAGAAAATATGGCTATTTAAGATAGATATCGATTACCTAAATAGAACATAACTCTAGGACAGCCCGACGCCGTTCATCGACGACCATCATTTATAAGGCATTAATGGATACCAACATCTACAGGAGTAAACGATAGTGCATTATATAGGTTCCACTACCTAGCTAGTTAGAGATTATTGTAGACATTTAATTAAGTAGTCCGAGAGGAAATACCTTATACGTAGAAATACACTTATCAAATAACAAATCTCTGAGGCAATCATTTGATGAAAAGAGAGGGCACTCTCACCTCTAGTGTACACAGGAAAATCGCCGTCGGATCGACTGTGAGTAAGCATGGGTCCGTAGCACCGCCACGGCGGTCGGTCGCGCAGCGCCCGTGGGCCCTCCACGGCCGTTCACCTATACCAGCCCATCAGCACAATAAACACGGCACACGGGCCTACATCTACGAGGCACTCTCAGCGTGGCGTCCAGCTCTCACAACTCACGTCAACTCACCGATGGCGGCGCCACATAGACGGAGAGAGCGAACGGAGGCTGCGCGGCGCATCTCACGCGCGCATCCCTCACCCTTTCTGTTTCTCTAAGCGGGCACCCGCCGCCCGCCGCCACGCAGGCCCTCCGTCCCCCATGCAAACACGTGTACTGTGTTAACGTGATTCTTTCTATGTAGTAAACGCCCAGTATTTATGAAATGTCCATCTTTACGTGTATAATTTACACAACCATGACCACCGATTGATATTGTTTCTTTCGGAAAACAATATGTTCTTTCGTTACACATGTTTTACATTAAGTAAGCAAATATATTATATATTGCTGAAACATGTATTAAAAATATTATACCTACTTCATTTCTAAATTAAAGAGGCATTTCTATGACTTCTCTTTTACCTATTAAGAAATTTAAATATATTCCAATAAAACTAATGATTTTACTTAAACAGTACTTCATGGATTATGGATGGATACATATTTTAAACTTGTACAAATTACAATTCCATCATATCATGAACAACCATTTAGAAAAAAACTGCTACTTCGTTTTTTTTTACATCAATACAATGTTTTACTTACAGCACATCAGTACCTATTTAATTCATAAGAAGCTATGAACCTCACAGATTATGAGTATTTATTTACTTACAAAGTCTTCCACAGGCATTTTTGTTTCCAAAACTTATAGTGCCAAGTAAATTGGTGTGAAAGACTACTAGGCCACTTAATGCATTTAAATTATCTAAATAAAACCACTGAACATGAAATTACACCAAAAGAGCAGGATAGCTTCCAATTTACTTCCACAAACATTTTGTAGTACATTGCCCATTAGGAACCAGATTCAAGTATGTAGGGATATTAGTAGGACAGATTATTCCGGACAAGCCATATCTGTGTGTAGAACCCTTTAACCATAAGTTGACAAAATCATGTACTCACTTAGATCACCATTAGCTGTTGCTGTATCAAATGGTATAGACAAATGTCGACCACCTTTTCCCACAGGAGGCACACCCAGATTTGATTTGTCCTCGATGTCACCTAAGCAAAATATATAAAGCTTTTATGTACAATGTAAGCAAAAAAAAAAGGAATGAACACCTTAATATCTATCAAAGGTTATAGTTTTATAACAGTAATTTGAGCCAAAGTATTTTTATTTCACATAATTTAATATTTTTATTTTATTGCATTGTAATTTGATCAGATTAATACAGATACAAGCTTCAACATTAACATATTTAATTTAAATAATAACATTCCACAGTGGGTTATCAATATAGGAAACATAATCTGAATAGTCCATGTAGTCATGCATGCTTCCAGCTCCTCGGTTTCGGCTCCTTAATTTCTTGTCCTGTTCTGTGATATAATTTTGCTTGTACAGTTCCTTCCAACTTCTACCATCTGTTGGTAGATCAGTTCTAAAATCTCTCTTACACAAGGAGTACCACAAACTATCACTTTCTAGTAACACCTTCAGTCTTGTGTTTGCCTTACAAACATTAATTATGTCTATCACAGGCAGGTTTATCATAATATTCAAGAGTACTTCCTCTGGCAGTCCCATTAGACTAGCACTTGCATAACCATGATGACTTAATATTCTACTTTTGACAGCAGACACAGTTTTATTTTTGAAAGTTGTTGAGAAATGTTTCAAGTCTCGAAATATCATTGGAATAGACGTAGCTTGAGGTGACACCACATAACGACTGATGGGTATACAAATAGAATAAGTGTCATAGTTTAATTCATTTATTACTAAATTCACTAACACAGTTGCTCCCAGTGGACTCATGATCAATTTCAGTGTAATATTCTTAAATCCAGACATTATGAATGTAGCTTCATATATCCCAGAGGGTGATTTCCATTTGGATAGTTGGACAACACTGAAAGATGCCATGGGGTCCATCACCTCGTTATCTTCACTAACTAGTAAGAAGCCATTCTCTATCATCAAAACAATAATCATAACAAATAAAAAATCCTTTTGAATAGAATCATATGTTTTACTCTCCTTTAAAATTCGTTTAACAAATTCATGTAGCAAAGGTGCTATGTTTTCTGTATTACTTTCTTCTAATGTGATTTCCATGTTGTGATCAAAGTGATGGTATCAATTTTGACAAAAGCCCCGCATATTAGGAAGGAACCCGTACCAACTAAAATTTTAGGTACGAAAATTAGTAGTTTTTACTTCCAGTTTATTTAATTTTATTTACTTGACTGAATTGAACAACAATTTGTTTACATAAAATGAAATGTCATTGTCCCACACACAATCCACAAACGTCGAAGTTAGTAAGAAAAATTGACATTAGATGTGACGTTTACGAAGACAGCTGTGAATATTTGAGTCATAAAATTATGACTAACTTTGTAATAGGTATTTTAAAAGTTTTAATGAAAAAATATATTATTTAATATTTTTTCTACGATAAAATGTATCCCCCAAAAATTTACCTTAACCTTTTATAAAACGTATCTATGTGAACAATGGAAGCAATTATTTTGAAGCTACTTCACAAGCGCTAAGAATAAAAATTCAAAAGCATAAAATTTACATTACTTAGGTATTTTTGTTTTTAAAACCGAATAACTTTCCGTAAACGAAGTCGTATTACATTCTTGTACATAGGTCACTTTATAAATGCACCGTAAAATTATTATTTGCCGTTTTCATCTGGATGATACGAAGTTGTGGAAGAGTTAAAAGATTTATTAAAAGTAATTGATTTCTTTTAATTAACTCTATTGGAAAATTAATATTTACTAAACATTCTTCTTACAAATATTGATATAATTTCTGGTTTGCGGAATGACTCCTTCTTGTGACTTTTCATTGAAAACATAATTTTGGCAATAATAATTATTTTGGCCTATTTCCAACTGACTGAATGCTATAACATTCCTATATGATTTACAATATTTCAGTTATTTCCTTGTTTTTTTTTTGTATCTTACATAAGATGAGTCATTTTCATGAGTGTTAAAGAATTTTAGTGGAGTTAATAAAATATTGAAATGAGAGTCATAGTGCTAGAATAGCTCTCAGAATTAATTTGAGCAAAGTTTTTGCTTCCTTTTGTAATGGAATGGGTGTGCTTGATAGACAATCGGTGGTTATAGATATTATTAGTCATAGTTGAATGCCGAAAATTAGAAGTTTTCAGACCTTAACTGACAATACAAATTCATGGCAAACAATTACAAACAACAATTATTAACGGGTGGTGACTTGTTGTTCTACATGGAGGACTAAGGGGAAGCCGCAGGAGTGGATGTCTTAAGGCCGATGAGGATGAATTTTATTATATTTTATGTGTTTATGTATAACACTGCCTGTTTATACAAATTGAATAAGAATGTAAGGTTTGAGGAAAGTCAAGAGATTAGCACATTATTATTTTTAATCAATATAAAATGAAAAATGTATCTAATTAGACTGCAGAAACAATAAGAAACTAACTATATTAACGAAGCTACAAACATCAAATCATATAGGTACATATTCTGATTTAAAATTGAAATTAACGAAACTATGAAGATCAAATCATATAAGTATGTATGATCTAAAATTGAAATTCTGCACTTAAAATGATATTATCAATAAAAGCTAAATTCCCAAAACATTTATCATTAGGTTGATGTATAACACAATCTGTTATAAATTCAAAAGTTTTTATACATGTCTTTGACACTTCCAAGCAAATACTTGTGGAATTGTGTGAGGAAGTACAGCAAATAAATATAGTATTACATTCAAACAACATGTTCATAAGTATCTACACGTTAATTACGAGATTACTAAGTTATTAGAATAAAATTAAGACTAGACTAATGGCAGCACTTTGCCATCGAGGTTATTTGTAATCAAACTTAAGAATCAGACGTGCTAAACAAGTCTTACACTAAATTAAATAGTAAAATAAAACGCTTACCAATACTTCCACTATTCGTTAACTTCTTGTTGCTCTTAAGTGAACCATCCAAGTTATGATTATTCGAACTCTTATCGTTGTCACTGGCCATTGGGATAAACGCCGTTAATTTAATAGATAAAAAAATATCACAATTAACTGTTTGTTTCAAACATACTTTTTATTTTCACTAGCATGTAAAAAGAACTATAAAAGTACAAAAGCACTCTTTTTCTAAGTAAATCATGTTTACACCCTCAGTTGCAGACAGATGACAGAAAGTCAGACAGAAACTATAAAATCATAACAATTTAAGATGCGTTCAAATTAAAAAAATTAACAACAATAAAAAAGAGGGTGCTTACAACACAGGTTGTTCTAATATTTGTACACAACGAACGATAATTGGACTAAATGTGTTACTATTTTTTAAATAGTATTATATACTTAGTAATTTCTTTTTTGTTCAACGAATACTAATACAAAATCTTTTTAAAAACCTTATTATGAATTCAACAACAAATAGATGCACCAAATTCTCCCTAATAGCCTAAATTCCAGCTAATCAGCCAACATAAATGTATAAAAACTGTTATTGTATTTTAAATTTATAGATAGAAAAAAGACAAGACAAGTTTTTATAAGAAAGATCAGTTATAGAAGAGAGAGTTATTTAATATTTACATCTTGTAATCTTTTAAAATGCAACTTTATAATGAATGTTTGGTTTTTTGGAGCATTGGGGCATCCTTAACCTTTATTATTCACGAAGTGTAACTCGCCAGCTTTTGGAGCATTGGGGCATCCTTAACCTTTATTATTCACGAAGTGTAACTCGCCAGCTTTTGTCCATTGTCGTCGTACGCCTTTTCTCTAAAAGGCGTTATGATTTGGCGCTATGATTTTTTATAGTCGCAGTCCACACCGTTGTATTTTGCACTTTACTTTGTACAAAGTATAATTAAAGCAGGTTTTCCAAATTTATTAGGATATTTGTGATTGTGAATAAAAAAACTTTAGGTAAGGTAATCCATTTTAGGTATTTATCTTTAGTTTTGTCAACATTTTTCTTTCAACTAAACCCAGGCTTTCAAAAACCGGTATTTTAAATATAATTTTTATCGATATGAATGGAACTCCCCTATTCTCGTCTATAGTTTATACTTTTTAGTGTTGCAACCCTAAAGTCGCGCATAAGTGCATCACATTCTCGTGTACGCTGTTGTTGATAAAAAGCTATCTATGCTCGAGAAACTACGACCGAAAAAATAACTTGCAAACTTTGGGTGTTATTTTATTTTAACAATTGTGTTTATGAGCGAAACAAACGATAGATTTTTGTGCATTTACAATATTGTAAATAAAAGTAAAGTTTTGCTGATGTGATAGTCTTGAAATGTCATCTTATATGGCTGGAGTATTTGATTTAGATTTAGATGTGGATCCTGTTGTGGTTGCAGATTCGGATGAAGACGACATAATCGAAGTTGATGAGGTATTAATACCATGATGTTTATAATTAGATACACCTCATTATTACTTAACCTAAAACCTGTTCCATATTCTCATGATTGTCAAGGATAAATTCGTCGTAGTTAATTTTATTTATTTTCGTGACCAATTTTAATATAGATCAAACCTTTCGTGTATAATTATAGCTTTTATAATGTATCTTTCCTTTTACGTGGTGCTGATTGTTTGTGTTTTAGAATGTTTACCAAAAATACTACACGTATTTTACGTGTGTAATCACAATACTAAAATATTGTAACGTGTTTCAGTTACAGGTTGATTATGAACCCGAGCTTCACGTAAATGCCATCGTAGAGTAAGTAAAAATATTAGTACATATTTGTGTTATTTTTGTCTTGTGGTATTTCTTATGTGAAAATAATGTTTTCGTTTTGTGTATTAGGACTGAGGATTCTGAAACTATACAATTATCTGAAGATAATGTAAATCCAGGGCAATGTAGGCGTCTTGGGCCTCAGGACTTTGAATTACGCAAAGTTTTGGGCAAAGGAGGATATGGCAAAGTTTTTCAAGTCCGTAAAGTTACTGGTCCTGATGCTGGTGCTCACTTTGCTATGAAGGTTCTAAAAAAAGCTTCTATAGTACGCAATCAAAAAGATACCGCCCATACAAAGGCAGAAAGAAATATTTTAGAGGCTGTGAAGGTAAGCTGATGTCAGAAGTAAAATATTACATCTATTTTATTAAGTGTTGTTAAGTTTTACATGTAATGCAAAATTATTGTTTATTTCAGCACCCTTTTATAGTGGAGTTGGTATATGCTTTCCAAACTGGAGGCAAGTTATACTTAATATTAGAATATTTAAGTGGGGGTGAACTTTTCATGCATCTTGAACGTGAGGGTATATTCCTAGAAGATACAGCAGGGTAAGTTAGTTACAGGTTATTTTATACAATTATGTAAATGAGGTTAGACATATCTAAATTGTGTTTATTTTATTCCAGCTTCTATTTGTCAGAAATAATTTTGGCATTGGAACATTTACATAGCCTGGGTATAATTTATCGCGATCTAAAACCAGAAAATGTACTCTTGGATGCACAAGGCCATGTGAAACTGACTGATTTTGGATTATGCAAAGAACACATTCAAGAAGGAATAGTTACCCACACTTTCTGTGGTACAATTGAGTACATGTAAGTATATACATTTTATGGTTTATATTTTCTGACCTATATTTACTATTACTGAAATCCTTAGAAGAGATAGCTTTTACTTTTTAAAGCACTTGACCAAGGTCCTAATGCATTATTGTACACAAGTTCTATAATCTATATTATTACCATCAGTCAGATATTGCCCTTTGCTCAGTCAAGGCCTTCCCTTAATATACATTGCTACATTAATTTGTTATATTTTATTAATTCAAGGGCACCAGAGATTTTGACTCGAAGTGGCCATGGCAAAGCTGTAGATTGGTGGAGTCTTGGAGCTTTAATGTATGATATGCTCATTGGACAGGTATGTGACATTTTTTTTTTCTAAATATTTATATTATGTAAGAAAGTTTGGTAAACTGTCTTTTGACAGGAATTTCTTAAAGAAAAGAACACAAGCTATTGTTTATTTACCTCCTTTATGTAAGCCCTCTGTAGGCTGTACCCAGTACTCTCTTTGATTGCTTGCATTGGTGACTGCAACCAAATTTGCGGTGGTTTGTCGTAACCTACCCATGTGACGCCGACGCGACGATTTAATGGTCTCAAATTTTATTATTGGTCACCATTGTGTAATTGCACTGATATTGTTAACTGTTTGGTTGTGGCTGTTGAAGTTCTCTGAGTAACAAAAAATGTTTTAGCTTCTGTTCTTCAAAACTTGTAATATACTAACAGATTATTACGAAAATTGCTCATTAGTCCAGTCATTTGGTAAAAAAGGGGGTTACCTGGAAAGTTTTCCGGGAGTTTTGAAAATTGGTTAATTTATAGATTTGGGTATGCTCTTTTCGAATTTCAACTTTGCCACCTCGTACACCCGCCGCTCGCGCCGCCATATTGAAAAAATGGCGCCTAAAAACGGATTTTTGTGAATATCTCCGTTCCGTCGCATTTTACAAAAAAAAATTAAGTACAAAATTAAACTATAAAAAATTCCTACAGTTTATGTATTAATAACTTTTCATAAAATCAATAGTTTTTGGCGTATGAGCGCCGCAAAGTATTATTCATCTGCAGCACCACGTGTACAAACAATGTGTGTTGTGCAGCAAAGACTGTCGCAACCGAGGGCTAGGCTCGCTGTCGTTGCAGCGGTAAGTCCCCTGTTTGAGGAGTGGCTAGAGAGGTGCCATGGTGTCCTCTCCTACCGCCTGACGCAGGTGCTTACGCTCTCGTGCGACGCTCGTTTTTTTTCGTAAAATGCGTCGGAGCGGAGATATTCACAAAAAATCGTTATTAAACGCCATTTTCTCAATATGGCGGCGCGAGCGGCGGGTATACGAGGTGGTAAAGTTGAAATTCGAAAAGAGCATACCCGAATCTATAAATTAACCAATTTTCAAAACTCCCGGAAAACTTTTCAGGTAAAACTACCAAATGACTGGACTACACGTACGTAACGTAATTTAGTAATTACGAAGATTGCTCAATTTGGCGAAACACATTAAAATTTTGATAAAATTGTTAATGAAGTGATCATATTTCAGCCACCATTTACTGGAGATAATCGTACAAAGACTATAGAGAAAATATTAAAAGGTAAACTTATGCTTCCTGCCTACCTCACACAAGACGCCCGTGATTTGATACGGCGTTTAATGAAGCGTTCAGAGACTCAGCGTTTAGGATCTCAGGGTGCTGCCGGGATTCGTGGGCATGCCTTCTTCAAACATGTTCATTGGGATGACGTGTTTAATAGAAGAGTGGAGCCACCTATCAAACCTAGACTGGTAAGACTATCATTTAATTAAAGTACACCTAAACAAGATTGTTTTAAATGTATTATTTTCCTATTAACATATTTTACTGTTAAAACTACTTAAATAGATCCAATTTATTGTTCATTAGCTTCTTCCCGCGGCTTCGCACGCTCTTATTTCGGAGTTATTAAACATAAATAAACTATTCTTTTGAATCAATCTACACTATTAAAAAAGAACCTGTACTATTGCGTAATTTTAATGATCTGAAGACACGCAGAAGGCGATATACGACTTTGTTTTATACTTTGTAGTGATGATGATAGTGATTAGTTCTAACTTAGTATGATTTCAAAATGTTTTATGTCTTGTACTAAAAATTATTATTTTCCAGACAAGTGATGATGATGTATCGCAGTTCGATACAAGATTTACTCTGCAGACGCCAATCGATTCGCCTGATGAGTCTACACTTAGTGAAAGTGCCAACCTTATGTTCCAAGTAAGTAATAAAATATATTTAAAGTTATCCAACATAAAACAGGAATAGGGATGTTTCTATTTTTTGTTTGCCTATGACTGAGCTACCATCCGCATAACAGTGATATGATTTACAACTTGTCATTAATATGGAGAAGGAACGAGAATACACGATTTGGGTGTTAGTTGCTTTATTTATGCACAGCTTCGAAAGAAGGGCTTTGTGCCTGACCGCATCGAAAGCTTTTGCTACGTCCAAACTAACTGCAAAGGCTTCCTCTTTATTCTCATCTGTTTAAAATTAGTTTTTGTACCTCTAACTTATTTCTGAAGACTGCATAAGTACTTACCTCTATTGTTAGTTGAAATAAAATTCAAAACTAAAATCAAACTAATATATTAATTCGTCAGGGCTTTACTTACGTGGCGCCGTCTGTATTGGACGAGATTCACAAACCGCGTGTTGTAACTGCACGTTCACCGCGGCGCCCGAGACTTCAACACCATCACTTCACTATTCCTCCGGCTTCCGGTGCCCACCCTCACTCCCATGCTCAACATGAAGACCTCATGGATGTTCAAGGTTTACCTATATAGTAAGTACCTCTAGTAATAATTGAAAAATGAGAATAGATAAGTGTTGTGTTAATTTAACTACTGGTATGTATTAATTTAATAAAGCGGGTTTACCTCTCCTGTTAACTTTGTTACATAGATATTCTGAAATTAAATCATAATTGTACGAGTCAATTTTTAGGGCATATATTAAAACTTCACATAAGTGTATGTGGGGCGGGTGGGTGTCTATCTTTGATGCGATAAGCAATAGTATTACTCAATACATCTTATATTTCTACCTCTGACTGTCTTAAATCTCATTCTATTTTTGAGTACGCGAACACCCGCACAAGTTTTAGTGTACGCCCTTGGAGGTTGTAACATTGTTTTCAAATGTTGTTTTAGAATAAATGACTCCTTTGTGTTTTAATTTCATTTCATAAGTAGTTTGAACAAATTATGTAAGTACATTAAAATTTTGCAGCAATATTGTTTAACTATGTTCATTCACTAATATATTTTTATCCTGATTTTATTTTTATACAGCATTATAGTTTGAATTTAAAAGGAATTGTTTCACATGTGAAGTGCTCTAGTTAATTTTTTAAAACTCACGCGAGGCCCGCCAAAACTAACATTAGTTAATAAATATAGAAAATGAATTAATACATAGGTTAGATATAATTTTAGTATAACACTAATTTAATTTTATTTCATTTCTGATGTTTGTGTCTCTTCTTTACATTTTTTGGTCACTTTCAGTTTGAGTAATTGATACCCAGAGTGTCTTTGTTTACTTTTATATAATCTGTACAATATTATTTCCGTTTTTATTGTAGTTTATGATAATCAAACGAACTTCCTACAAAATGCTTATGAGAATTGGAATGCAATAATAATGTTTAACTATATTATATCGTAATAAAGATATTGTGTTTAAGTTATAAGAAAGATTATTGTTATTTGAGAGTAAAATATTAAAGGGTATAAAAATAAACACAAGCATGTCTTAAATATGGATCAAGTGCTGCGTCGTATTAGTGATATTTACTGATTGTACAGATTATACTATATGCCTTAAATACATTACACAAGAGTTGTTGACTATTACAAGTATAGAATTGACTGAAAAGCTTTTATTTTCAGGCCTAGAGTAAATTCATATAGTTGACCATTTTATGCTAAGGATGAATTCAACTACAAAAGATGCCCATATAATATAATATCGGAATAAATGGTACTGTTTTATACTACATATTATAATAAATGTACATTTTATACAAGTTACCGTTTAGTCTTAATCTTTTGGTAGGAAGTAATCACGTGTAAAAGATGTTCTAACCCCGATATGACAAAAATAATAATTTACAATATACCTTGTTACCATGCTTCATGAATTGATTAAAATGTCATTTTTTATTTTGTAACCAAGAGTTTTTTTTTATTACCTAAAATATCCAAACACAAAGATCAAATAAGTAACCATTTATTTAATAAAAATTAAACCATTGTTTTCATAACATGCAATAAAAGAATTGGACTTGTGGGAACCTATTGGATTTTAAAGATTTGGTGATAGAAGAAAAAAGGGCTGTCAACAGATTTTTACAATTATTTAGTGTAAGTTAGTACTTGAGCGTGACAGATATCGATTATGCTGCTTATATCTCTGATAGTGAATCTTGGGCTTTTGACAATAGAAAATTGTCGTGGTTGCCCGGAGGTTTAAGACATTCGCTTCTTATGCACGATTTATGAGGGTTGCCCTTTTGCATGAGGGTGCGGATTCGAAATCTACCAATGGCTAGTACCTATGTGACTTTTTCACCGAAAAACGGCGAAGGGAAACATCGTGAGGCAGGTAAGGTCATAACAAGGTAACCCGCATTGAGCAAGTATGGTGATGATTGATACTCAAACCTTCTCCGCGTGAGAAGAGGCCTTTGGGCAGCAGTGGCCACTTATAGAATGTTGATGTGAATAGAAAACTATTAAAAACAAACCTCTGCTTAATGTAAGGCAATTGACCTCTCTACTCTTACTGGAAATATTAAATTCAAAAGTGAAATTGCAATATTTGTCTGATTGTAATAAATTATTCAACTTTAACTATAGCTGATGAAACTGGCAGTTTTTATTAGTTTTCTTTTTTATACTTTGATTGCTCCCTCTTATCTAGATAAGGTATAATTATACTGGGTATATTCAACAGAATACTAGATATGAATTATGTCAATTTGTCATACTACAGCAGCTAACAAAATACCTTTAGGACTTCCTAGCTAATTAGGATTTGCATTTTATACTTACAAATCTTACAATCATACACTTATGACTTTCATATCACAGACTTAAAACTACTTTTGTTTCATATAAGTAAATAATTTTTATTACTAAATCACATTTAAAATGCTGATTATAATGGTGCTTTTCCAACAGAGATATGCTATGCTAAGTGGCTGTGTGTTTGTCAATGGTACACATAGCTTAACACTAGTGGAATCAGACTCAGGTAAGTTATGTTTTTAAATGTAAAGACAAGTGTTTTGATGGCTACTATCAATTCATCACATACTCAAGTTGCGCATCTCCCTCGCACAGTTTGCGGCGGCGCTTCTTCATAACACATCTTACTCGCTACATAGCTTAATACCAGTGGAAATGGTCATATAGTTTCACAGTTTAGCTACTACATCTTAGTAGCATAGCTACATAGCACATCTCTGGTGGAAAAGCACCCTAAATCTAAGAAAAGTTTTAACATAGGTGATTAATTTTACAAAAATATGTAACTGATCAACAGTTGGCATGTTTTTACTAATACGATATAAAAAAACAAAAGATAACAAAACAAGAATAAGTAGAAGCTACTATGTACATGTTTATTACAAACTGGTTGAATTATTGTTCATGAGTGAGCAAATCAATTTTCCAATTGTTCTTTTTTATAATATTAATTTCATTTCAGAACAACTTTCACAAATAAGGTAAATATGACTTTCATTTTCTTCTGAAACTACACCAAATTGCGCATCATTGTTACATGAAGCATTATGTGCTTCCAAAGAACTTAAAAGGGATTTTTTTATGTCTGACAGTGAGAGTTTTGTCTTTATATCACTCTTGCAGTTAGAACAAGTCAGACAATCAACTTGAAGTTGAAGATTTGTTTTCTGGCACACAGGACATATGACATTATTATCTTCCTCTACTAAAGACCAATCAACATTTTCCTGCTGGCTTTTTTCATATTCTTTCATGCACCTGAAATGAAAATTTTAGTGCATGTGCATTATCTACACTTGTGGCTTAAAAATTAGGGACATTTTTTTAAGTATAGTGAGATGCGATTTAGGCTTACTGTATAATTATTTTAACATTACTACAATTTATTAAGATTCGTTGTATAATTGACACTGAACATACCACTCTAACTCTTCTTGCACCAGTTCTTTTTTCAGTTCCTCTATAAGCTCATATTCTTCATCACTGATAATTTCATCGGAAAAATTAAACATAGATTTGTATATATCAGTTAATGCAGTGCATAAATCTTCCTCTATTAGAGACCCTCTCAGTTTATCCATCAACATAACACGACAATTTTGAATTTTATTTTTGTAATTCTGAAACATAAAGCAGTATTTCTTTTTAAATTATTTGTCTCATTATTCAAGAGGTAATAACAATAAGGTGGACTGGACAAAAGAAGTTACTATGATAAATTTGTAGGTTGAATCTCCCAGTGGTCAACAAAGACTATCTATCGTTCTATTAAAATCTTATCGAAGATATCCTAAGTTTTATCGTTAGTATTTATTCTAACCTACGTGGACATGATTATGAAAGAAACTGCTCCAAAATTAATAGCTTCCTACGTTAAACCAGCAAAGAAGCTACTTTTACTAGACTAGACATATGAATTTAACTTACCTTCCTCATTTTCTCCTTAATCTCTATTGGAGATCGTTTTGGCCCAATCTCCAGATGCTTGAATCTTGGTGATGAGGTCATTTTCAATACTAAATAATAACAAAGTAATACTAGAAATGAATACAAAAAATAATAAAAATATAAAACTGATGAAATATTGGCGCTAACAAATATTTTGAAAATTGCAATTGAAAGACGGTCTATCTGTCATTAATGTCACTCAAGACAGTGTCATAGATTATACATAATATTATAGATTAGTCAGTCAAGTTGGTCCAACTGTATCGGTTATTGAGTCATACATACATACGCATATGCATGATCACCACACAGGCAAGAGCTATTTTGATCAAGTGAATTATTTTAGGAATATTTTACAGAACTGAAATCGGGTCAAGGCATTAGCAGTTTACAGGTTACAATGTTGGATGGTGCATGGGTCTTACCAAACTTGAAAGTTTCAATGTTATCAGCGTAGAAATTTAATTGATAATTATCTAATGATTTCATTAGTGTAGCAACATTAGCTGTCAGATGAAAAAAACAATGTGTCTGTGAGTGTGAGTGATAAGTAAAAATATGGACAAGTCCAAAAGTTGATAGACCCTTTATCAAACGTAATTCAATAAAGCTTCAAGTTATAATTTACAACTTTGGCACACATCTCTATTGACACCGTCAAAATGAACGAGGTTGAAAAACGGCAGTCCCGACCAGAGAAGGAGACTATACACTCGGGACACTTTATGGTGTCACATTTTGAAGCTGAAGCCCAAGACGACTTTGATGACTTGGTCACAGTGCCCGATGAAGATGAGAAACAAAATGTGCAAAAAGTTACAGCTGTGGCAACTTATACAGTACCCGGGGCGATGATACCTTACCCTCCTGATAAAGAGGAAAGTATTCAGCACCAACAACTTTCTATAGAGATATCTTTGACAAAATTATTCAAATGTATGACTTTGGCTTACAGGTGAGTCCTCACATGTTTATATTGCCATAGATGATTATAGAATAGACATACTGTAGCTGTTAATTGGCATTGATGTTTTCCTGGTACATGTTTAGTTGAACATGCGTAACTTACGTATTTTGTCGCATATTTGTTACATATTATCTTAATTACAAACAAGATCTTACTCGAGCATGGAAATATCTGACAAATATTGACAAACTAGAGTATTATTTATGATTTTAATGATTAACTAGAATACATGTTATTTGTATTTTTAATTGTACCAAATTGGCTGGTGTATGTTTGAAATTTGTTTTAGTTTTTGCAAACAGAGAGCATGGTTTAGGCTTGTGATATTTATTGTAATAATATCAAAACATCTTATCAGTAAAGCATCAAATGTTCTCTAAAAATAAGGAAACAGTATGTTTCCATTGGGTTTAGCGTGCAAAGATAAGAGGAGGTCATCATAGTCAGTACAAAAGACACCACAGGTCATATGCTGAGATAAGTCAGTCTATGAATACTTACTTAGTTATAAATAATTTACTTTTCATTTTATAACTGATTTAAGTACCTAGTGAAGTTCTACACTATTATGACTGTATGCATTGTAGTTTACAGTACTCTCCTATGAGCAATCCTTTTTAAGTGATAGAATGTGTTTAAAAATTAACCTTTAAACTTGTAACCACTTTATTTATACACAAGCCATGTACAGAATTGGTAAACAAGCTGAGAATTAATGAATTTGCACATTACTTCAGGAACTTAAGTTATTAAACACATGATGTAATATTAAAAAACAAATACATACATATTAAAGAAATCCTAGAAATGGAAAAGATGTCTACATATTTCAAGTACTGTAGTGAATAAAATTATTGCCATAATAAACATTTCTAATTGGTTGTGTTATATGTTTTAGTACTAATACATATCAAATTTTGAGATGGTTAGACATAGAGTTACAATAAATATCTCGATAATTTAACATTTTTAAGCTTAAACAAACTATTACAGTAATTGGTGAGTTAAAAGTGGAACTCCAATTAAGTCATGGAATTATTTACTTACAGTTAATTACTTATTAATTTATGTATAATATGTAAATAGATACCAACCTTTGTTTTTGTCAAGGTATCTTCTTTCCTAACTATATTTATATTTATTGTAATTAAAACAATAGATCATTACAGCTGGCCAGCAAACAGCATTTGTTGAGTGCTCTTTAAAAAAGAAGTGCTAAATAATCTATATAGTAAGTATAATAGATAGCTTAGCTTATGTCATCTATGAAAGTGGTGTGCATTTCATTGTCAGGCATCTCTCGCTATATCAATGAATCTGATTCCATAGACCATGGTCCTCATGTAAATATAATACCAATAGGTAGTACTATATTCAACCTGACTAAGAACCCAGTATCAGCAATCACTTCATAAAAACTTTCCTAAAGAAGGGAAACAAAGTTTTGAAAAATTCTTTAACCTCTTGCCTGTTGATATATGAGACACAATAGAAAATACATTGTGTCTCGCATAGATCTGTGTTCCAGCATACCATGGGTTAAGTACTCATTTATATGTGATTTTAAGTTTGTATTTAACTATGGAAACTTAACACACATACAGTGCATATGTGTATTTTCTTAACACTATTAAATTCGTAACACAGACAAAGGACTCAAGTTACAGATTTCAGGCTCCGAGAAAAAGCAAACGGGATAATGCTGTGATGGATGTGTTAAAAGGTTGCTTAGACAGTACTTATAACAAGATTAAAATGGAGCCTTTTATCCTAATTTACAATACCTATCTGCATAAATCAACTTTAAAATTATTATCGCCCTTTTTGCACCACCCGTACTCATACATTGCGGGGCTCCTGCGCTTTGCAAACTGCATTTCTTATTTAAATGAACTTACTTAAGCACTTTTTAATTATGTATTTTTTATTTAAATAGATAGTAAATAATAATAAATCAATGACAAAACCTTACCGTTAACCGGGCGGCACCACCAGCTTCACTAATGGCGCATTCATAAACAAATTTGCTCATTATTCAAAGGATTCGATAGTTTTCGTTACGATAATATCTAGTTTTCTCGGAAATGTACAAGCGATATTTAGGTATAATCACCTCATACTATTTTTACTTAGTAACTCACATGATTCTTATTTGTGTTACGAGAATGAGATTTACTGCCACAGTTTTAAATAACTAGACTTGGTAATGTATTTGTCTATATTTATATTATTTCGTAAGGGTAGAGGCTACCATTGGAAATGTCACAAATTTCTTCAAACTGCAAAATATGTTTAAGATTTTTGAAGCACCACAGGATGCTAGAAAGGTTTTAAAGGCTTTTTTGTTGTATTACAATTAAAGAGTATAATGGTAAATGTTCATCAAATAGATAACTATGAGAACCCTTACAAAATGACGAGTGTGCATACGTAACAGATTATGACGTCAATTAATCGCATGTAAAAGCGCTCTCCATAAAGTACTGTCTACTACAAGTACCTCCTCCGCCAAGCCCGCTGAATCCTGTAATATATTGATAACTATATCAAATTTATTGTAACAAATTGCTTTTCTAATTTACCTTCTGCCTCCTATTTGTACAAGTAGAAACTGCAGATAAGATAGGCTATGTTTCTTTCTTATCAAACTGTTATTTGCTATAAGCTTAAGATCACAAATTGATAGCGATGTTGATAACCAGCTTACCACTTGATTGTCTGACAATTTATTTCCACTGTGCAGCACAGTCTTGTAATATTGTCTACAATTTTGACAAATATTTCTTTTTATTTTTTATAATCATGGAGTTTAATTTTAACAACGTAAAAATGCTACTTCTTCGTTCAAGGACCTTTATAGTCAACATTTTTATGATAGTTCAGTTATCTAATGTTAGTTTGTGACTGGGTGTATAGCTGTATATAGGAAGAGCATGGTGAGTTGATATTTTTCTTAACATAATTTATTCTATTCGTATTGTTTTTCTCAGACAAAAGTTAACGTCTCCAAAATGGAATCGTTTTAAAGGTATAAAACTACGGTGGAAGGACAAGATTCGATTAAACAACGTCATATGGCGGTGCTGGCATATGCAATGTAAGTATTAAATGAAATCTTATAAGTTTACCTGTAATTTGTCTTGTAATTTATATTTCTATATCAATAACACTCAAGCTAATTATTGTGCGTTCGGACGAACCTCTCACTAATTACTTTTGTTGACAAAAATTATTTGTACAAACTTCTTTTTGACAATTTTAGTACGTGCGTGCGTATGCGTATATTTACTTTACGTAAATATATTTTATCCGTTACTATGCGACAACGTCTAATTTATTACAATAAATAGAAATTTTATAAAAAAATGAGTCATCTCCTCTCATGTGCGGCTTGCGTGATCGGTCCACCGCGCTTTGGACTTGAAATGCTAATTTTAAGCGAGGTGCTTCGGCATGTTGTATGTAGATGTCGTAGGCTCGATTCGAGGTTCTTAATATAACATGTTAAATTGTTTATAGATCTGAAAATAGAACCCGAAAAAAGGTCGCCATGCAAGAGACGCGTGTTAAAAGCAATATTTTTGATAATGGCGCTGATATGAGATTAGTTGTAGGCGCGTTAGTTTTGTAAAAACAATTATTGTCTGGGAAATTATACACCTGTTGATGTACTTAGCTGCAAACACTCTTGGATCACCTACATAGGTATAAGATAGAAGAGATAACGCTGACCCCGCACTGGACATAAAAATAAAGACAAGGTTGATTTATATTTGAATATTGCTACCACGGCGATATAATGCACATTTAGGTACCTATATCAATTTGGATTAAATTATTTTGTTATGCTGTTCAATTCAGTAATACTCTTGGAGATCGATTGATGTGATGTACGCATTTAAAAAATATGTACGGGGATGAAGCGTGTTCGGTTTAGACCTGTTTTAAGCAGCTCATTACGTAAATAGTTGAAATTACTTTAACAAACCCGTTGTGGAGTGTTTTTAATTTTTTTTTAATTGTTATTTTCTCGTTTTTGGTGTTGTACATATTTCTATCATAAGCCACGCCCACTTTTGAATGGAAGGTGTGTCGACACACCACCGTTTTAAGATGTGAACATTTATCGCGTTCATATCTAGTTGAGTAATAAATTATGTATGATATAGAAAAGCTTCAGATTTATGCGAGTTGAACCTTATGCCTACGTGATTACGAATTTATCTATGCCTTATGTATGTAAAATACCTAAGTGGGACAAATATGTAATCTATTTCATCTATCAGTATTGTTGAACAGCACTTGTCTCGATATTAATGAAACGCCAAATGCCCAGAAGGAGGTGTGTTGTAATTGATACAATGTTCACACAGTGATATCGTCTATTGACACCTTAAGTATCGAGGGTACTTACCGATAATAATATGCTATCACGTGTGCTATTTTAGTTTAGGTCCCAGCACTGAAATTATAATACACGAATTATTTTTCCAGTCATAAAGAAACAAAATACTTTGGTATGCCAATTCGCTTCCCCGTTAGATGTTGACACACACGTAAAACCAGAGGTAATATATACAAACTGTTTTTATATACGTTTTATTGTGTATTTTCATCTGACCTTTTAATAATTGAATATAATTATAATTATTTTAGGCAACAATATTAGAAGGTAAATACTGGAAACGGAGAGCAGAGGCGGTTATAGCAGAATATAAAAAATGGCGCAAGTTTCATATAATGCGACTCCTTGGAAAGGGAGACACATCGGTCCAGGACACGGTAGGCACCATTACTATTCACTACAATACAATTTATTTGTTTACTAAAACATATCGTTGAAACTAATGGGGATTGTTTAGATATCGGACATGGACACGGTGGAATCGTTCTCTCAGTGCAGCGACCTAGCAGGCAACATGCTCACAGACGAGGACTACCTCAGCTTCATGACTGACACACTCTTCTCCACCATCAGCAGCCACCAACCCTTCGCCTTCCCGGACTGCAGGGAAATAGGTCCGTTACCTATACAAGTGTGATTGTAAACCTTATAAGAGAAGTTAGTTAACTAAACGTGAACGCGTGTTACAATTTCAGCTAGAGGCGCAAGTTTAGCAGACTTCATACAACCAAGTTTAGGTCCACTGCAACCCAATCTTGATGATTTTATGGACACATTGGAACCACTTCAAGGTAAATATCGGTATACATGTGTAAAATATTTATTTTTAATGCCCATCATTTTCACTATTTGTTCCTGTGTTTCAGATTTATTGACGCCCAGACCGCTACCGCCCGTACCGGAAGAGTCCGCATTGCCTTCCGACGACTCAATGTACCGCGGGGCTATGTCAGTGGATACATACTCGTCACAGAACTTCATGACTAGCAGCCAGAGTAACACAGCGGTCACGATGCCCACCAGTCAGATGTCTCTGCACGGTATACTATTTTTAGGTTCTACTTTACACAATAATGACGCGTGAATTCAAGCGTCAAATGTATCAATGCCATAAAAGTAAATTCGATTGTCATCATGAAACGAGAAAACCTCTGTGATTACTCAAGATATGCGGAATAACACAACTTGAGCACGTGTAACATTTAAATAAACGAACCACGCCTACTTTTCCAGGGACAACCAACAATACTCAAATGATGTCGATGGCTGAGCAAACGATAAAGAATGAGCAGCAGATGGGACTGTACGATAACGGCAGGCTCTTCTCCCAGTCCGACATGCAGAACAATATGATGAATGCTCAGGAGATGCTGTCTCCGTATCAACAGATTACTTACGAACAGCAGAGTGCGACACAGGCCGACCAACAAATGCACAATGTTTATGGTGGAAAGTCTTCTCGGTTACAATATGTTAACACTCCCAAACTCGTGTCTCAGACAGAACCCTGCTACAATCAGTATAATAAAGGTGTGTGAATTATCCTGGCTTATCAAATGATCTTCTTTGATATTTTTTACAATAAATGATGTATGGTTACAGGTGTACCACCTTCACAAACTGCGCCAGAAACAGTATCATTGCTGCAGCAACCAATACAGAATTCTAAGTACGCGTCTACTATAGTAATTCAGGGGCGTGGGGGCTACAGCAGAGAGAAGCCAAGGCAGAGAGTGTCCCACTATTCGGGCCAAGTCCAGAACAACCAGTACCAGAGTTACGGACAGGCCATGAGTCAGTCGGCGCCGCCGGTGTCCCCGCAGGGCTACGAGTCCCGCGCGGTGAGCTCGCGCCAGACCTCGCCGCAGATGCAGTACTTGCAGCCGAGTCCCGTGGACTCGTATAAGGCTAAGCCTACTTCTTCTACAGTTAACCCACGCTCGTTTAAGATGCCTTCGCCGCCGTTGGTGCCCGTCTCAGCTCCACAGGTAGTGATTACTTACTTTACCTGAATATGCAGTACAGTGTACAGTAGATGAGAGGTCTGACCATATATTTCGTATGTAGATGTCGAGCGTGGGCTCGAGTCCGGGCGCCGCCCGCAGCAAGGACCAGTACCGGTCGCACAGCCTGCCGCTGGGGTCGCAGCTGAACCCCGACTGGACAGTGAGTGCGCCCGCGCAGCCCGCGCCCGCGCCCGCGCCCTCCGCTCTAGACGTCTCCGTCGCTAAGCATAACGCGAGGGTATGAGCTTTGAGGTTTTCTTACCAGTAATGTTATTCCAGAGTTAAACTCCCGGATTAAGCCGTTTTATATGAGGTGCCATCAATTGCTTCCATCACGAAAATGCGAAAACGTCTTCGTGCATCGAGCTTGACAAGTTTAGAATTGCTGTGTTCCAACTATTTTAATGTAAGCTGTTTACAATAGGTATACTACAGGTTTCCTTTATATGACCAACAGATGTCTGTGGAAGTGAAGAGCGATTTAATCGCTCGTATCCTCGTGCAATGAAATCTCGGCAATCACTCGAATCATTCGAAATGGTAAGTACAGGTGTACGTGTAACGTACAAAGTTGACAATTTGCAGGCTCGCGAGTCGAACCCGGGTGCCATTCGCATTCGGTCTCGCTCTACGTCGAGCGGCGTGGCGGAGGGCGAGGCGCGCGACGGCGGCGCGGTGGGCGGGGCAGTGGGCGGGGCGGCGGGCGCGGCTGCGGGCGGGCGCCGCCCCCGCCACTCAACAGCGTGGCGTCCGAGCCCACGCTGCCGCAAGCTAGCGTTATGCTCGCTCAGCTGCTCTCAGCGCAACACTGTCAGTCTCTACGCCACTTATTTATTATGTCTCTGTCTGCGCACCTTCCACTGCTTGGTTATACATCGGACACGCGACTACAAGTATTGAGTAAACAATGTCAAATGAGAACTAAATCAATATGAAATTCAATTCAATATGTCGCCAAGGTTTCCGATGTGTATCCAATATGATGGGCCCGTGACTTTGGCTGATTCGAGATATTTTTTTATGTTTGCAGCTCAGAGTATGTACAAGCTGAACAATAGCGAGGAGGGGACTGGGTCTGACCCCACCAAGTCGCCAGTCAGGAGGGGTCAGCCATCGCCTATCGGTAGCGATATCATGTCCCCGCACCAGGTGAGGAAACAAACAGCTACGAATCAGTTACTAAAAGCTGACCAAGTAACTAATGGACTATATTGAAAAAAAAAAAAAAAATCAGTTGAACAATTACTCAACATTAAATAGTAGTTTAATAGAAGGTAGCCTAAAGTCATAGCACCTGTGGTCACTACTTCACGGTCGAAAACTATTGTTGAATGTAAAATGACGCATGTGGTAGTAAGCCACTAACTGATAGTTAGATAATGTACGAGAGTACTGAGATTTTATACGCTAGTAGTCCACTACTGTATCCATACACTGTTGAGTGGTGTTATTGTTTTATACAAGACATTCGCTTTATGTAAGTAGTAATTAGTAAAGGGCGTTGGTCCGCAGTCGCTGTCCCCGCCGGCGTCCCCGGGCGCGGGGGGCGGGTCCCCGCGCGAGGCGCGGCGCTCCCACCTGCACGCCGAGCAGAAGCGGCGGTACAACATCAAGAACGGGTTCGACACCCTGCAGGCACTCATTCCGCACCTCAATACCAACCCCGCCGCCAAGGTAACTAGCTCCTACTCTACATCTAACCTTATACGAATAAACGTTCAACAAAATAAATGTTTTAAAAAAACTGTATGTAGGAGGTATAACTCTATGGTGCAGGTATTTATATCCCTGAATGATTTTAACGACAATGGTGTACCTAACTTTGATGAATAAATAAATATTTTGTCATTCTTAGATAAGTAAAGCTGCAATGCTGCAGAAAGGTGCCGAGTATATCAAGCAGTTGAAAGCTGAGAGAAATCAAATTAAAGAGGAGATGGAAAGCCTACGACAGCAAATAGAATGCTTAAATAATTCTATCACGTAAGTATAGATCACCTCTATTACAAAACTTAACTAAAAATAAAGGTTTACTCAGGTAAATATATGGTCATAGAGGGACTCTTCACTATGAGTAGCGTGCGCAGACGCGGCGACTTTGCGCAGCCTACGTCTAGCCTAATTTAGTATATCTCACGATAGTTGTTATAAAAATATTCCAAACCTTGTCTTATAATTGATTAAACGATTGCTACATGCTTATAAATGACCTGTGAGAAGTGGAGTGACTGTATGGAGGTACTGTTCCAGCAACTGCCACTCGCTGCTGCCGGCGACGGGCGCGCCGGTGTCGCGCGCGCGGTCGGGCCGCCTGCGGGAGATGTTCGCGCGACACGTCGCCAACAGAACCATGCACAACTGGAAGTATTGGCTCGTATCCTTTACTAATACATCGAGTCAGGCTTCTGACAATGGTACCAGGTACCATATTTGGCAGAGAATTGTAACATTTACAAAGTCTTGTAAATGTAGTACCAAGACTCATGTATGTCTACATGAGTCTCTATAACCTAAGGTTAATATCAAGAACTATAAGGTTAAAAATCAAATCACAGATTGGTGGTTTAGAGTTTAGTGAATTGCAGGAGACTAAAGCAATTGAGATAAAGATTTTCACGTGGAAAGACGTTTCAAAGTCGACATTTAATAATGTAGTTTCATCAGATTAACTCGGTAAATATTTCACCACCTACAGTGTTAGCGTGTGTCAAGACAAATAAACCGCAATACAGAGGAAATCAGTCGTGTTGCGTCACGAAGTAGTTGTGACATAACAAATGCATGAACGCTAGAAATAATGGCGATATGCGTGTTTTGTGATCCTATTAATTAATTTTCTCCTAATTCTACTCGCCTAGGTCTATTGTTATTCTACTTCAACTTTTGTGTTAAGTACGCAATCAAGCAAGCTTCGATGTTAAGATTTTAGTAGTAGGTTATTCTAAACCTACATAGACACACACCCTATCCCCCAGTCAGCGGATATTTCTTTGCAGGCTATTATTTTGTTCAAGGAAGTCTCGAAAATCTCATTACTTTTCTAGCAAAGATAAGGCCAATCCTAAATAATAATATTTAATTGTGTTATTTTCAAAATGTACAATTTGATGTACTTGCAACGAAACAATAAAAATAAGTGTTTCCTTGATATTGTAAAATAAATCGCTATCAGTGTAAATATACAGTAATTCGGCATGAAGCATGCGGCCGCCACAAGGTAGTCTCGTGAGGGCTTCTGATCGAGGACACGCATAGATAACATGTTATCGCACTTGTTTTGTCGGTAGACATGCATTTTTTGCTATTCATCAAATTTTTTACTCAGCTCGCGCCATGCCTACGTCAATGATAAGGAACCAGATAGCGACCAATATACGCCTGCTTTATAAATATAAGCTTATTTATCACATGAACAATGCTTATCTTCTAACCATGTGCTATTATTGATATAGGACCGACTAGGAGCCTATATTCCGGATAGTAACTAGTTATATATAGGTGTTAGATGGTAAAGCCTAGCAACTGGGTGCCTATCACAATAATCAATGTTGTAGATAAAATAGAGTGAAATTCCGTTAACACCTTTATAGAGCAGGTTATCAAAGATATCTTGAGAAATATGTATCTAATTTTAAATCTTATAGAAATCTAGATACAAAATCCTTAATGCTATAAAAAGGAGGTAAATCCCCAGAGAACCCAGCTTATGTTTAGGTTTATATTATGCAAATGTATAGTTTCCTTAAGCAAGGCGTCCAGTTCAGCGTGGTGAGCGCGGCGCTGGTGGAGTCGTTCAGTGCGTGCGTGTCGTGCAGCAGCGCCGCCGACCTCGTGCGCACCACGCTGCTGTGGGCCGAGCAACACTGCTCGCTCGTCGAGATGCGCCCCGGTACGTCGCCGCCGACCGTTGCATAACACTTCGCTTCCATGTACTTAGCAGAGAGTATAATTAGTTTGTCCGTTGGCAGCGGTGCTGAACTCGCTGCGCGTGCTGTGCACGACGACGGACATCCTGACGAGCCCGGAGCGGCTGGCGGACGAGGCGCGCGCCGCCGTGGCCGCCAGCGCCGCCGTCAAGACCGAGCCCACCTAGCGGGCCTAGCGGGCCTTACTGCATTACTTGTTGTAGTGCGTGTCGATGCTAAATGTTCAACACTCGACCTACATATCAAACTTTATATGAAAAAATATCAAACCGCGCTTTGTGAGGTCGGTCGTCTTACCCGTGTTGTTATTATTTATTTGTATCTAAATACGTTTCACGGTAAAGTCTGTTACGTATTTCGATCCACGTTTGCCTTAATTTGACTCCGCCACTTTTATTTGAATACCTCACTAAAAGTATGTTTTTGGAATTAAGCTATGTAAAAGCCATTGTATGTGGGAAGGATAATATTTCAGTTCTAACACGAAGCTACAGAAGTTCATAATTCTTCTCTTCTTCCTGCTTTTATCCCAATTTATTTCGAATCCATATAATATCTTCTATTTCTGTAATCCATATATTGAAATATCATCCTATCAGGAACTTCTGATGTCATATCATTCCTCACACAATGTATCGATCGCAAATGTTTATTACGTCCATTATATAAATTAATATAAACGAAGTAAATATTTTCGAGTGAATACTGCTGTCAGATTATGTTTATGAGCAAAGTGTCAATACACAGACTGGTTCCAAGTGTGAGCTTACTTCGAAATTGTTACTTCTGTGTTTGTAATTATATTACTTTATTCATAAATTGTATGGGAATTGTTGGTTTTTACTATAAATTGTATCAAGAATATGGAAGATATATCATCGTCACAGTTCTGGCGAGTCTATTAAACTGTTTATCTAGTGACGGTGTAAACGAGAAGTAAATGATGAAATGTAAATTTTGTATAGCATCACAAGCATAATTTAAACAGGTATCACATTCGTCACGTTTTATGTGGTATTGTGTAAGAGCGGTCCAAATTTCGTATTTGATTCAGTGTGGGCGTTGCCTCGACCTGTAACGGCGAAGGCAGATCTTGAAGTGTCCTAATCTAGTGCCTTGTAGCTACGTGGTAAATATTTGTAAAATACACAACCGTCTTCTAGTAAGTGATTCACCAAAATCGGCAAACGAGTGTTGTTCGAGCTACGAGCAATAATAAAATCACATTTTCAGACGTGTTTATATCACTTTGAGTAGATGAGATTGCTGCACTAATTTATTCGTAAGCACGTTGTTTTGATTAGAGTTATTGTCCGATAGCTTGTCTGATATTATTTTTGCTTGTAGTCTACAATCTCCGATCGCCGTTGAGATGCCATTTGAATTCTTATACGGGCATATTATTAGATTTTTTGCAAATCTTTTAGTACGACCTTAACCGATTTCATTCTCTCAATGTCCGAGTGTGAAATCAATGCAGCAAATAAAAGGAAGTAATTTTACCAAAGATAAAGAGCCGCATTACGCTTGGTATAGCGACTCGATCACGTTGTAAAATATGTACATGTGCCCGTCCTGTCCGATAACACGTGAATACCAATGTAGTTCGTAAGAAACAATGAATTTATTGAACTTGTCGAGATTTAATTTAGAATTGTCTAAGTGTATTTACGTAAGTACTTTAAGCAAATATTTTTATATTGTGTGATAACACAGATGTTTTTATATATAACTATATATAACTCGGTGCCAACGTAAATATTGTTGTAATTTGTTATGTAGTGATATAATTTTATGAAGTATCGTTGACTCTGGCAGCACGTTGTCGTTTGTTAGCGGCGGCCGCGGTAGCCGCGCCCCGCTCGTGAGCTTTAAATGAGGTTAAGTGCAATTGTTGTTCTATTGGAAATACAATCTGGAAACACAACACGCTGTTTTAATTATCATTTATTTCAAACACAAGGTACAATTTAATAATAAATTAGTAATCATATAAAAGTCACGACTGATTACAAATATTCATTTGAATTATTTCAATGGTATTCTTGCTTTCAAACAATCAAATAGTCAATGCGAACGTTGTGTTAAAGTAACTGATTGAGATTCAATGTCAACGCCTTTATATAAATAGCTTAAATTCCTATAGTATCAATTGTTATTGCATGACTCTCTTCACGGCCATATAATCAATTGCCTGAATATGTAAGACTCGTTTGCAAAAAAGTTTAATTAATTAATACCTAATTATATTTTTTTACGGTATACGCAGATAAACGAACTGATGGTAAGCAATCGCCACTGACCACGGACACCCAAAAAACCAGAGGCATTACATGTGCGTTGCCGGCCTTCTGGGGGGTTAGGAATTTAAGGGTTGTTGGAGAATCGGGGATTGGGTAGATTGAGTAGAGCGGTAATTGGGCCTCCGGTAACCTCACTCACTCAACGCAAGCGTTATTTCACGTCGGAATTCTGTGAAGCCGTGGTAACACTCCGGTCGAGCCGGCCATGACAATGGGCCAATGAAGCATGGCTCTACCTCTCTTAAATGTTAATCACTGTTTCAAATTATATTAATTTCGCTAACAAGACGCGAGACTTCATAGACGTGTACTTTGCCTTTAATAATAATGTAATATCTTAATAACTTACAATAATTGTTACTATAAAATTAACTGCAGTGTCAGTTCGAAAGTAAAGTGTGTCGCGAGTGTGATTTTACAATTTATACTTACTTATATTGTGCAAGATGAACTAAATATTTCTTGGTTATAACATATATCTGTGTTAGTTATGTCTAACCAAACAGCTTCCCCTTTCGGGCGTAGCCAACTATTGCAGCGAAGTCCTCCACCGACTCCAAATCAACCAGAACTAGTTCAACCTATTGAGCAAATTCCACCTCAAGCTCCAGCCGTGTTGGCTGGTGAGTTACCCCCTGAAGTTGTTTCAACACCAGATATCCAGAAATGGATTGGGTCAATAGACGCCGTTCTCACTGAGGTCTGCACCATAGTCTCAGAAGGGAAAATGAACAACGATCAAAAGCAGCGTGTCTCCGCCCTTTGTCGCAACGTTTTAAAGGGGACAAGTCAAATGGCCGTAGAATATCAAGCTTTAAAGCAAAAAACCATCCAAGCGCACCACACAGTACTGCATCTAAAAGAACAGCTGGACCTTGCAGAATCTATTAAGGTGATCAAAAATACTATAATCGACAAATTATCGCCTTCTGACATAACCTCTTCATCTTACGCTAACATAGTAAAAAAAAGTTCCGAAACCCTCATCCGCCCAGCAAATCTGAGTTCTGTGGCCATCTACCCTTGCGACAAGACGAGAACAAGCGAAGACACAAAGTCACTTGTTCAGAAAATTATTTCGCCTGAAGAACTAAAGCTTCATGTCCGTGGCCTAAAAAAAGTCAGAAACGGGGGTGTACTTATTAGGACCGAGAACAAAGGAGATATTGAAAAGCTCAGGAATTCAACGAAACTGATGTCATCTGGCCTTACGGTAGAAGAAACCCCCAAGCGCCGACCTAGGATTGCTGTCGTTGGAGTTCCAGTAGCACTTACTGAAAGAGAAGTATTTGACTGCATCTATGAGCAAAACCTTTCGGAGAAATTGGCAAATAGTACTCGAGAGTCCTTTCTTGCTACTGTCAAATTGAGCCATAAGTCAGGTAAGAAAGGTCTTCCCACTTGCAATTATATATTAGAAGTTTCTGCTGCCGTCAGGAAAGTACTCATAAACCAAGGCCGGATTTTTATAAACTGGACTTCTTGCCCTGTAAGAGATTACACAATAGTTACAAGATGCTTCAACTGCCAGCAGTTTGGCCATGCAGCCAAGTTTTGTCGTGAAACTAGTCCTACGTGCAACCACTGTGGGGAGACTGGGCATTCCCACAAGGAGTGTAACAGTAAATCTTCTCCGCCTCAATGTGCGACGTGCAAGCGCTTCAAGAAGAAATGTGACCATCAGACTGGTGACGCAGAGTGTCCGGCGCGTAAATATGCCGAGATTAATTATATCAATTCGATTGACTATGAAGGCGCCTAAGAGCGCCCCGGACAGTTTATTTAGTAGCACTTAGTTATTGTCTCGTAAGTTAAAAGTTACTCTATATTTTATTAATTTAGTAATTAGTTTTTATGGCCAGTCAGCTAATCACTGATCTGGATGAATTTTCTGTGTCTGAAGCCAATACCTGTAATGTAGAAGATTGTAAACTTCTTCTTCCTTCTGGGGAAAATACGCTTACGCTACTAACTCAAAATATTCGCAGTATTAATCGCAACATGGATGGCTTTGAAGTTCTATTAGAAAGTCTTGACATTAACTGTGATGTTATTGTCCTAACAGAATGTTGGCTATCTTCTCAGACAGCCAATTTACCTTCTCTCGACGGCTACTGCACTCACAAAACAAATTCAAACATGAATCAGAATGATGGTGTAGTGGTGTACATCAAAAACAACTTAAAAGTTCTAGTGGAAGAGCCCAGAGTTCAAAATAGTAACTGTTTAGTAATTAAAATTATTCCGGATACTGTAATTATGGCCATTTATAGGCCACCGTCTCAAAACATTGACAGCTTTTTGGACTCACTTGATGTAAACTTAAAACATTTATCTGCTTTTAAGAACATTATATTAATGGGTGACATAAATATTAATATTGCTTCTGAGAGAGCAGATACACATGTACATAACTACCTAAATATTTGTTCATTTCATGGTCTTTTACCAACCCATTATTATCCCACGCACCAGTCTGGGTCATGTTTGGATCATTTCATCATAAAAACCCGACATCCGAACAAAACATTAGTCACCAATTCATCGCTTACGGACCATCAAGCTATTTTGCTAACAATACAAAAATCCTCACCTAGAAAAAACTGCATGCGTAGCTTTTTAAAAATTGATATGACTAATCTTGCACGTGCCATTCGCGACATCGACTTTGACCCTGTTTACGATACTAATGACGCAAATATTTCATTACAGTATTTTATAAATGCGCTACAACATGCGATAAACAAAAATACAATTACCAAAATAACGTCTAGAAGGTATAAATCGATCAAACCGTGGATCACTCCAGGTCTCGTTCGTTGTATACGGCATAGGGACAAACTACACCAAAAGTCAAAACTTGCACCTGATAATGAAATACTTTCTATTTCATATAAAAGGTATAGAAACTTTTGTAACAACCTTTTAAAAAAAGTTAAATATCAACACGAGAAGAATGAGTTACAGAAGGCAGGAAAAAACAGTAAACTCGTTTGGAAATTTATTAAAACAAATACTTTTCGATCGAAAAATCCTGAACCCCCACTCGAATTACTGTCTTCAGAAATAAACCCACTAGTAGCCGCAAATAAAGTAAATAGTTTTTTTGCTAACATTGGCAAAACCTTAGCTGAAAAATCCTTGAACCATAGTACTTATCCCCACCAACCATTGTCGGCTGTAAATACCCCTACGAAAACATCAAAATCTTTTGTTTTATTAAACACTGACGTCAATGAAATTTTAAGGATAATTACAGGGTTAAAGGACGATTGCGCTGTTGGGTGGGATGGCATTCCTAATAACATACTGAAAAGGTTTAAACACCTTCTTGCTCCTCCATTGACCCATATTTTTCAGTCATGTTTGTCTAAAGGAATCTTTCCCAAACCGCTTAAAAAAGCAGTAGTTACGCCAGTTTTCAAAGCGGGAGATAAAAACTGTGTTAACAACTATAGACCCATTTCAGTATTAACAGGTCTCTCAAAAATTTTAGAAAAAATTATAAATAGTAGATTAATAGATTATCTTGAAATTAACAATTTGCTTTCAAATAACCAATTTGGGTTTAGACCAAAAAGATCGACTAACCAAGCAGTTCACAGACTGTCCGAATACATTAGTACTAACCTTGACAAGGGTATGCATACCATTGGGATTTTCCTGGACCTCGCTAAAGCTTTTGACACAATTTCTTGTTCTATGTTACTACACAAGCTTGAAAAACTTGGAATAAGAGGCGAACAACTTCAGTTGTTCACCGATTATCTTAGAGATCGTCAACAATGCGTTAAAATAGGTCAGTACACAAGTTCTGAGATGGAAAATAGTGGTTTCGGAATACCTCAAGGAAGTATTTTGGGACCTACATTGTTTTTAATTTACATTAATGATTTATGTAGTTTGGTCCTTCGTAATGGGCTAATATTATCATATGCGGATGACACAGCCCTATTGTTTTCCGCTGAATCTCAAAGTGAAACATATGAATATGCCCAAAACGGTTTTAATGTTGTGTCAAATTGGCTTCATCAAAATCTTCTAACATTAAATATAGATAAAACTAAATATATTTCATTCTCAATTAGAAACATTAATCCACCGCTTACTAACCTAGATATATTTGCACATAATTGCAATTCTGCTAATATTGCTTGTACTTGTCCCACTTTAGTTAAAGCTGACCACATAAAATATCTAGGTGTTACGATTGACACGAATCTAAATTTCCGTAAACACATCGAGTTACTATGCAAAAGAGTGCGTAAATTAATGTACATTTTTAAGAACCTACGCCACATAGCCGACTATAAGTTAATTAAACAGGTTTATTTGGCTCTGTGTCAGTCTGTTCTCACCTATTGTATTACATCATGGGGTGGAACTGCAAAGTCTATCTTGCTTCCTCTGGAACGCGCTCAAAGAGCAATTCTAAAGGTTGCTACCTTCCGCCCTTTTAGGTTTCCCACACACCAACTATACACTGCATGTAAAATACTAACAGTGCGCCAACTATTTATATTGCAAACCATACTTTATCAGCACTCTGAGCTTCCTTTCGACCCAGTATCCCAAACCAGGAGGAGGAAAGATTTGGTTTGCTTTGAACCACAGACAAGACATGCATTTGCACATAGATTTTACGTATTTTTAGGACCATTTTTGTACAACAAAGTCAACAAGATACTAAATATATATAGTGTAAATTATTATAAATGTAGTACATTGTTATCAGAGTATCTACTAAATCTTGATTACGCAGACACAGAAAAACTATTGGAAGTTTTAGTATGAATGTAAGATTAGTTTGTAAGTTGTTATTCTATTTCTGTACACATGCACCTAAATTGATAGTCTTGTAAGTGATGACCCGAAACACAGATTTTTATAAACCTAGCTCGGGCAAGTCGCTAATTATACATAAGTCTAGGTTAAAAAGTAAATTTTCCTATAGTTCCTAAATATTGGTAAGTTACTTATTAAGTTATTCCTAGTGCACTAGCATAATTATTGATTAATACTTATTTGTGGCTGTTTCATGTAAATTATTTTGTGAAATAATGAAATAAAGGATTATTTATTTATTTATTATTAAATACAGTATGCTATATATGCTTTACATAGTCCTTATACATTACAAATGTACACGAAATAAATGATGACAAATCGATAAATACGATTCAAAGGGAATATACCATTTTTGCAAATACTTGGTTAGTCAGAATACTGGTTTGAAAAAATGAAAACGTGTTTTACTATTAGGATATAGATACTTAAAAAGTTATTAACAATATATTTTGAGTGCTTACGTCTTGTTGTCATTAGACAAAGGAATGATAGTTACTCATAGTCATTATAAAATCCTTATATGCAGTCTTTATGAGTCAACACGCATTTTATGTTTACAACTAAAATACTGGGCAGTTGAATACAACACTATTATTCAGTCATTAGGTAGGGCACCTGGATAAGCTAACGTATTTTGATACGTCTTTACATCAAAGGTCTTTACTCATAAAATTGCCGTTCTCTTTGTATCAAAACAAAATGTTGACAAATGTGGTCATTTGTTTGGTGGTAAACTAGTAAAAGTACGTAAATTATTGCATAAAGAAAGGCAATTTCATAAAAGTAAAACCTAAATGAAGTAGATATGTAGGTACTTACTAATCTACTTTGTAGACATTAGAAGAATGTTTTTCGAATGTTAAAACAAAAACTCTTGAGTTTTCTATTTTGTAGCCAGGTGTGAGACACTTAGTAATGTGCTCTAAGTTTAGGATTTAAAGCGTAAAAATGGTTAGTTTGAGTAGTGAGATTCTGTGCTATGTGTCTCGCTGCGCGGCGGCCAGCATGCGCGCCAGGCGGGAGGCGGGCTGCGACAGCAGCGCCGACACCGCGCCCTGCTCCGCCACGTGCCCGCTCTCCAGGACCACGCCGCGCTCGTACCCGCGCACTGACGATATGCGGTGCTGCAACAATGTAACGATACACGGTCACACGACAGCGATGTTTGCGTAGTCTAATAATAGATTGTTCCCAATTACAATAATAACGACAAAGCATGAATGTTTTTATTATGCGACAGTTGTGAGTGAGTACCGCGACAGTGATGATGGTGGTATGGGGCGCGACGGCGGCGAGTGCGGCGAGCAGCGCGCGCTCTGCGCCGGCGTCGAGCGCGGCGGCCGGCTCGTCCAGCAGCAGCGCCGCCGCCGGCCGCGCGTGCAGCGCCGCGCGCGCCGCCGCCACGCGCCCCGCGCGCCCCGCGCTCCACCCCGCCCCGCCCGACCTACTGCACACGCTGCACTCTGTAAATTGCAGTAAATATATTTATATCACATGGTTTTAGCACGAATGATGTGAATTTTCCAAATCGTTTGAAATTTTAAAGTAAAGCGTTCATGATAAATCATACCTAATCCAGCGGGCTGACTGGAGACGAAATCGAACAGTCCGACTGCCCTCAGGCTGTGCCATATCTCTTCATCAGTGTGCACGGCTAGAGGGTCGAGGTTCTCCCGCAGCGTGCCGGAGAACATGGCGGGCTCCTGCGGCACGAGCACGACGCGGTGTCTCAGCGCGCGCAGCGGCACGCGCCGGATGTCCTGCCCGTCCACCAGCACGCGGCCGCTACTGATCGTGGTCGCGCCGGCACAAGTCAACAGCAGTGTCGACTTACCACTACCGCTTCGACCGCAAATGGCAACCTGATAGCATAAATTAAAAAACAAAGTGTTTCATAGCTATACGCAGTTTTTTATGTTAAATGGGCCGACGTTTGGCCGATATCTCGCCTGATGGTAAGTGATGATGCGGCCTACGGTGGAGCACGTCTGCCCATAAGCTATATAAGTTACGATATATTGAAATTGGAAAGGTTGAAAACCAATGCGTCAGCAAGTAAAAAATCTAGAGAATCTAGTTACCTTTTCACCAGGAGAAATAGTGAGGTTGATATTTTTTAATATCGTTGTCGATCCGGGTTCGTGCTGAATGTTAACGTTCTGAAATTCAATTTTGCCATTTCTCTGCCATCCGGCTGGTATTGGACCTGCGAAAACAACATTACCGTTCACAAAATTATCTGATTTTGGTGACGACTGCGAATTTCGGTCGATTCTATTTACATAGTGCGTTCGCACATGGGCGTAGCCAGGTTTTAGTTTCGAGAGGGGTTTAAGAAAGTCGACCCATGAAATGTGTGACCAAAAACCCCCAAACCCCCCCCCCCCTGGCTACGCCTATGCGTTGGCACTCACAGTCGTCTCTGTAGTCTTCCTGGGGAGCGCAGGTGTCGGCGTGCACGCGCTCGAGCGCGGCCAGCTGTAGATGCAGGTCGGCGCGGCACTTGGCCAGGTGCGCCAGGTAGGCGGGCAGCAGCAGCGCGTAGGCGCCCGCCAGCCCCGCCACCGCGCCGCCCGCGCCGCCCCGCAGGCACACACCCAGCACCACGCACACGCAGCCCGCGCCCACCAGGTCCTGCGGGCCAAACTAAGTTAGCTACCAGCAGCCAGAACTAACAAAACTAATGTACAAGACTACGATAAACTTTTTCCATACCAGTGTGAGTCCAAGCCAGCGGTTGGCTGCGTTTAGCAACAGCAGCGTGTTATGGTTAGTGTCGAGGCTGCGCAAGTAGTTGGTGCGCATGCGCGGCTGCAGGCGGCCGGCCCGGATTGTGCTCGCGCCGGCGCACGCCTGCGCACACAGGGATACCACCACCGCTGCACTGTGAGCCTCGGCGCACTGGAGCTCTCTGTAGGAAAGTAAAAATAAGGATTGTTATCTCTAAGTACCAATTAGGTATCTAATGGTAATGTAGTGTTTACTTACCTGGCGTTACATAAATAAATAGATTGCAGTGTCAGGTAGCACAACAATGCGGGGAGCGATGCCAATAAAGTCCACGGCGCGATAATTGCGTTCACAAGGATAGCCGCAGCACAAAGCAGTGCTAGTTGCGCCCAGCGACTAATTGCTGTTGGAAGTTTCTAAAACAAAGAATGAGAAAACGGTTTAAATTTTGTTCAGACAATAAACTGATTTATTTCCAATAAATATACAAATCTATTATGTAAGTATATAGGTCTCCTATACGGGCGGTGAAGGGGAACGTCGCGCGTTCGTCATAGGTAGGTACATTGCCGCAGTGGGCCGTGTCATCGCTAGCGCAAACACAAACATGAGCAATGAGCTCGTCCGTCGTAGGACGAGCGACGCGCCAAGTCTCCGTAAAGCAGGTCTAAGATCCTCTTAACCAAATAATACACTAACATAAACAGATACACATAATAAGAAGAGACTTATTACCTTATCAATAACCAAGATGTCAGCGGAGAAGCGATGCAGCGTGTCCCCAAGCGGGGCTGCGCGCAGATGGTGCGGCGGCGCGCGCAGCGTGGCGTGCAGCAGCCGGTCGTGCAGCGCGCGCCGCGCCCGCGCCGCCGCGCCCGCGCCGCTCGCCTGCGCCGCGCCCGCCGCCAGCGCGCCGCACCCGCACCACAGCGCGTACGTGCGCACGCCGCTCCAAGTCTGACACACACACACAATAACTCTGACATATACAAACAAAACAAACAACATTCGAATACTAAAGACTGGGATAAATTAATGGCCTTTCTGCGAGTGTCGTACGGGCCATGTTGTTTCGTTCAGGATAAATGTAAGTAATCAATTTTTGACCAATAATAGAAAATATATTATATGTCAAGAAATAAAAATCGCAAAATTTGTAGTTTTATCGAACCTGTTGGTCGGTGAAGTCATTTTCCGTATTCTGCGACGTGGTGTAGGTGAGCCAGTAGTCTGCTGCCAAGGCGAGCGCCTGTGCGGCTGCGGCGGCGGCCCAGTACACGGCGCCCCACCATCTGCACGCGCGAGCGTATTCCCACCATATCGCCATCTGGTACACAATTTGATAACTTGTCAAGTGGACAGAAACTAGGAACCTATGTCATAAATGCTGGTTCCGTAAGGTAATTAATTAAGACTTCAAACAGGAGTAAGAAAATGCAGCTGCGCTCCTAAATGACTTGCATTAAATAAATAAAAAATATTAATTATTAACTATTTAGGGTGAAACTAAGATAATTAAGTTACCTCTTTTAACTCGAACATAAATGTGTAACGCGTTGGTAAGCAACTTACTTCATTAACATCTTCAGGTTTGTCCGAGTCGTCCGGGTCGTCATCGTCAGCGACGATGGTGTTATTGGTCTCTATACCATTAGAGGTGAGTGAACTGTAAGGTGTATCAATCGTGGAGTCTTCAACCACATCTGAAATGGATTGAATACATAGGTTGGATGTTGTTCATGTTTAATATTTCATTTGAAAACAATTGTTAATGTGTTTGTATGTTGAATTTGACCAAATTTAAATTTTTAAATAGTAGGTTAAATAAGTATAAGTAGGTATTTATTTTGCTTCACAATATAAACAAGCTCTATCATTCTTGAAAAAGAATAATATACAGAAGCAATACATACCGTTATTTTGATTATCTTCTACAACAGTCTCAGAATCTGAGCTTATTAGACGTCGTAACGTTTTTGGTGTCCATCTGTAATAACGTAATACAAATTATTAATTGTCAATCCATCCGACACAGATATTTTGAAGACATGTAACTTTCACAATGTAATGTTTTATACAATTTCAATTATCATCATGTATATATCATGTATATTGTGCCTTGCCTTCCTCTTATGACTTATCGGTTAGAAGCGACCACCATCCTATAGCTTATCGTGATGTTTATCGTCTATTACTTAATTTAGAGTATGGAATATAATAAAATGAGACCTGTTTAAGGTGCGCGACCCCCGAGGTTTCAACCACCGACGCAGGAGACTAGCCTCTCTTTGTAGGGTTGCGTTAGATTCATCGGCGCTCACTGCGCGACGTACATCTGGTCGCCACCTAGAAAGATGAGGTCAGTTTTAAAAAACAAGTTTTGTTAGGTTTTGTTTGTCCCATTGTCGGTACGCCTGCAGTATTTTGGTAATTAAATCTTGCAAGATCATGTTTTTGATAGATTGTTAGGTAAAGAAATTAATGCACTTCCCAATGTGTAGATCATTGAGCCAAAAATTCTACGGATCTATCGAGGAGTCGAGCAACGGATCCAACGCAGCGAGTTGGTAGCTCTATTGGTATAAAAATCTTGAAAAGAAAAAAACTTAATTTTCTAATTATTTTGTACGATAAACATTTGGTAAGAGCTTACTTGGCGTTGTACATAGACGGTGGAGGTGAGGACAGCTGCCTGGACAACGCTGGGCGCGAGTGGGACGAGACCCGCCGCCGCCAACTGCCGCCTGCGCACGTCGGCACCTCCGACAGCAAGTGAGCTCCTGCCGCCTCACTGATGCCCACCTGCAATACAAAACGTGCTTTATTTAATCTACATCTTCCATCAACAGCCCGTGACGGTTCACTGCTGGAGTATGGCCCCCTCTACATAACAGGGTGTGTCATTACCTCGGAATATTTACGCTTGGTAGGTGGATTGGATACTGTAATAGGTATAGATACAAGTTTAGGTTTTTCAGAAGACGCTGCTGTCCTCTGTCAAATTTGTAGTTCCTTATTAGTTATTTAAAGGTTAGCGTTAATTGTATGATACGCTGTCAGCTGTATAAAATGAACTTCTATTGTATTTTACACTCTTCATGAACTTCTATTGTACCTACCGCTAAAATTGAAGGCTTAATTGGTGTTAATTTTGTTTGCCTACAATACCTAACAGTCTGCTGTTGTAACTATTCTGAGATAACGACATTCGTTAATTGAAAATAATCGCTTTCAACTACTTGTACAATGAAGTAAAATGTAACATAACACGTGACGTACTAATTAAACGAAGTTGGAGGATGATTGATAGAATGAAATTTTATAAAACAAACGAAATTGTGACCATGAGATCGGGCTATATGATTAACGATATAAAAGATGTACTGACCGTAGTCTCGTCAGAGTTACAGCGCTGGTACCAGGACCTGCTGAGCGCGCGCACGAGGCGGGAGCGCTCCCTGGCGGTGCCGCCGGGCGGGCCGGCGCCGGCGCGTGCCGCCGCCGCGCGCGCCTCGCCCGCCAGCCGCGCCCAGCGGGCCAGCGCGCCCTCGCACGCCGCGCCGCGACCCACGCCCGATACGCGACCTTCTTCCATTGCTATCACCTGTCAACATCATTCCAATGGCTGTAGGACTCTCTACATCTTTCACATTACGACTTTCGAATGCCTAATCCCACGTGTCCGGGTTATCCGGTGATTGTCGGGTTTTATTATGTAGATACAACTTAAAAATTAAGGATATCAGTCATTGCTGGTTTACTCCCATGCTCTCTTTATAGGTTTCATGAAGTGTAACCTACCAAGTCCGCGTAATGTAGAAGTTCAAGTCTGTTGGTAGCGACGAGGACAGTGCGGCCAGCCCTGGCAGCCGGCACGAGCGCGCGCGCCACCAGGTGTCGCGCGAGCGGCGCGTCCAGCGCGGCCAGCGGCTCGTCCAGTGCCAGCAGGCGCGCGTCCGAGTACAGCGCGCGCGCCACGCACACGCGGATGCGCTGCCCGCCCGACAGGGGCGCCCCGTGGCTTCCCAGCCGAGTGGCGTCACCCTCTGTTTGAAAATATTTCGTCAGATAATGCTCGGCATGAATACTGTTCCGCTGTACACGTACGACGGCGCGTCATACACAAATGTGTACATGCATAATGTACTTATTCGCATAATAATAACCATCATTGTTCGATCGTTCCAGATTAATGATTTCATTTGTAACTGTATACACGTGGCTCGATTCATTCGCCTGCAGTGTGATTACGATCTATATACTGATTGTGTTAACAAGGTTACCGATAAGACGATTAGAGTACCTAGATAATAAAACCTGAGGAATATAGTCAATGTCAATGCTACTGGCCTGGTAAAAGCTGCAGGTCGGGTCTCAAACCGGTTGCCCGCAAAACGCGCCCGTATTTTCTCTGGCACCACGAGCCGTCCATAACGATGTTACTGCGCACGGAGCCCTCCTGCAGCCACGGCGGTTGTCCTGCGTACCACATAGAGCAGCATCTGACCACGAGACAAAAATACACTTCAATATGTTACCATTGTTCTGTAAATTAAAAATTACCAAATCATTGCTCATAGTAAATATATTGCGCATGACAAATGAATAGAAGCAATGTGTTAGGTATTCATCAATCATCCAATTCATCAGTTCAGCTATGAGATACGACATCGTTACGGTTTAATTAAGGTAATTACGTAGTTTTAAATTGCTTCTCTATTTTTGTTCACAGATAGATAGATGACTGAACATTCCATCGCTTCTCGATTTCTTCTCCAGCGAGGTTAAATCTGGTGCTATTTTAACTCGTTATATTTTTCAAAGGTTTTTAAGGGCAACAAAACTACATAGGTACATAAACCTAATCTTTAAAAGATCATGGTCTTTGGTCATGCATGCTATATCTGAATGTAAAATTAATAGTAAATCATACTTGTTATATACGACGTCTCCTCTGTCCAGATACATTTCTCCAAGTATAGCCGACAGCAGTGAAGACTTTCCAGACCCAGTCGTACCAACGACCATGATCAGTTTTCCTGGAACAAAAGAAATATTACATTTAATATGTAACTACGCACTTTATCGAAGTTTTTACTCTTACATAGTAGAAAACTATTCGATGTTATAACATTCAATGTTATCTTTAAGGTTAAGTAAAAGAAAGTCAAGAATATTATAGTGATAGCTCTCACCTGCCGGAATATCTAGGTCATCTACCTCCAGCAACATGTCGCTTGCCTTGCCCCACGAGAAGGCCGCGTTTCTAAACTTAACCAAAGATTCAGATTTGGGAGCTGGCAATGTGTACACTTCATCATCGGAGAACTGATCCACACACTCTGTACCATCTTGTTCGTCGTTATTCATTGCAAAATTGTCGTCAATATCATTCTTGTCATTTTTTTTATTTCGATCCTCTTTCGTTGTATTCTTCGGATCCTCCCAATTAGCTTCACTAACATTGTTTGATTCAGGAAGTTCCAAGAAATCTGTAATTCGCTTCGTACTGACCTAAATAAAAATATAAGCTTCATTTACTGGTAGTTAGCTAGTTAGAGCTGATACATCAATTTTCCATTCATGAATATTAATAGCGGTTCTTACCATCGCTTGGATCACCATTAGCACTGTAACTGGCAGTATGAGGAGGGGGACTGTGAGCTGATTAAAAAATGCCAATCCAGCGAATACATTAGTGGCCGTTAATTTACTGTTGCTGTCAATGAAATAGTACACCGTGAAAGTGACTACTGTTATTATTATCGAAGATATTTGTGTCGTAAAAGCTGAAAACGATAATAAAATATTATGGCACATTCATACTCGTATCCAACATAAAAAATAAACAAATAGTGTGTGTTCAAGTGCTCACTTAAAATACTCCAGTAAACAGAGTCCTTGTTTAGTAGTTTTAATTCAAGTTCTCTCAATTGTAATATTTTCTCTTTGAACAAATCTTCCCAAACGTAAAGTTTTATGACATCCATGCCGTGTAAAATTTCCGCCATTTTAGACAACCTGTGATCAGTACATTTTGCGATATCCTTTGAGTTATCCGATAATTTCTTTCCGATATAAAACTGTAACGGCGTGATCGCCAGCACGCTCACTGCGGTGCCTATAATCGCACTGATACCCAGTTTTGTGTACAATAAATATAATATAACGACTACCTGAAAGTACAGTAAAACAATTATTTATAAAAAAAATATGTTATCAATTGGTTTTCCTATCACAAACGGACAGTTTACCTTTAAAGGTATGGCCCAAATATAATGACAGATCCAAACACAAGACATGATATTATATGTGTCCTGTGAGACTAGATTCGTGATGAGACCAGTCTTCGTGGTGTTGGCATCTTCGGTGTCATGCAGTAGTCGCGTCTCCTCGTCCTCACGAGTCTCAGGAGATGACCACGGAGCCAGCCTCATACATTTATCGTACACCATGCTCTGTCAATAAAAAACTGCATAAAATGCAACTATTATATATTACGTAGTGAATATATATATCTACCTAGTAATAGATAAAATTAACGAACTTGTAAAGCCGTCTTCAATCTTGTGCCTTCAACCGTCACTAAATGTGTTGAGTTCTGAGATAAAAATGCCTGGGTAATTAGTGCCATTGTAATTATGAGCAGCATAACATATCCGTTGTTAAAGAATTCTTCAAGAGTCACTGCTGCACTGGAGTCGTATATTTTAGGATCTTGAATATATTGTATTATGACAGACAGTCCCAGGGGAGGCACGACGCCAATCAAATCGCCAAATAATTTTAATATTCCAGCAATATAAAAATTTGGCCATACTTTGCGAATGTAGCACGACAGTAGACTTGGATTGTCGTCTTTACCAGTTGAATCCTGGAAACGGGAAAATTATTAACGCCTCTGAATGAGGGCATTTATAGTGGTTATAGTAAGCGTTATAAAAGCCCCTACATACCTCTAGGTTTTTATATATTTTTACCAATTCTTTATAATATTTCACGGATCGTTCATCTTCTGGTAGTTCCCCAAGATAGTCTGGTTCCAATGGTGATTTATATCCTTTTTTCAACAAAGAATTTAACCAAAAGAATGATATCTTAGAATAAAAATGTGTATCGTTGTGTTTGTAGCAGATGTTAGCGGGGTTTGATTTCAGATCATTTCTAAAGCGTTTCGTTACCTGAAATAAAAAATATCAGATTCAAATGGTGAAATCTGTAGCATGTTGGAATGTCAATAGGTCTTTTTTGATAAACGAACTCGCGTTAAACGAGAAAGTTATCACATTCATATTGACCGCACGTGCAGTAATGGGAAATGCCATCTGAGAGCGGCGCCAGACGCATTGTGAAAATCGTCTCCTACGACATGCTCCTTGCGCGACGTCTGGCGCCGGCGGCGGCGGCGTCCCGACCTGACTCATACACGGCATACAACTATAAATATGCATCGTAACTATATTATTGCTCCCAGTTTTGAGCTGAGTATTCTATCTGATTTACTTTTAATAAAGAGAAAGTGGCACTGGGGCTAGTGTGACGGTACCGTTACTTACTTACTAGAGGATAATGATATGCGACCAACACGCACATCATTTTGTTACGCACGTATGACGGACATGCATGTTACTATTAAACTCAGTATGTATACGGCACACGGTATTTACAAATGGTGCGGAAGTTATCATTTGCCTATAAATCGAAATAATTAATAAACAAACATATAGAAATACATAAAGAATAAGCATTGCAGCAACATTGGCAAGTAAAAATCCGACGCACTTAACGCATAAACGTACATTCCTAAGATAATTAAGAAATCAAATTTGACATTATTAATAAAGCAGGTATGAAAATGGGCATTTGAATGGAATGTTAAGAAAATGTGTATTCCTAATATTCCCTACCATCTTAAAGGTAGGTTATCTTATTTCATTTGATATGACCAGAGGTAAATAAATGCCAGTCTTGGCGGGTCTCTGTCGTGCCCCAAGATTTTCCATCATATGACAATAATTACAGACAAGAAGCACACACCGTCACGCTAAATAGTCTAGCCCCGATGAGCCGTGTTATACACTAATTTGAATAGTATGGAGGACATACACATTAATGTATTTACCTACACATAATAGAGCCAAATAAGTTAAAGGTTCATGTGTATTTGCATAAAGTGATGGAAGCACTCGAGCGGTGAATGACTGAGTGACGTTATCCTCTTTGAAATACTGTCTCGGTCGTGGTTGAAATAAAATTTAACTGAGCAGTTTTAGTATCTCCAAATTTTGAATAGAATAGAAGAAATTCTTTATATATAATTGATATAAACCGTTCATACGAGTATATGAGACAGTGCTAAAATATTTGTATACTCGAACATAAATAATATTTGCGCACGAGTGACTCAGTAAGACAAGTTTAATCGAAGACTTGCTGAATCGACTGTTGGAGAATGAGCTTAGCGGTGCTTATCATGTTGTGAACGTTAATTCAATAAGTGCAGGCAGGCGTGGAAGGCATAAGTACTGAGTACTGATCAATTTACTTTGCTCCTACCAACCAATAAATTAGCATTCAATAACAAAGAACTCAGAATTTCAATGGCGTCAGAGATGTATTTATTCACACATGGTAAACACTGCCATCATCCCAACGTAGGCATGAATGACGGTGCCTAATCTTTAATGTTTACTGACACCGAAACGGTATGAAGTGCCAAGGCCCAGTTGTACGTTATTCAAATGTTATGCTCCTTCTACTTCACTGTTCTTGTTTAATGATCCATTATGATCTACACACATTGGTACGTTTGCTTCAATACTAGGTACCTAATTCAGTTTCCGGTACGCACGCAATTCATAATAAATTCTTCTGTTTTCTTCTGTATGATTACCTATAACCCTATAAGTACGCTATAGATATACCCTTATTTATTACATAGGAACAACAATTATATTTTTTTCTACCAGTGGTATGCATTTACTGTAAATATTATGATGAATGAATTACCTCGTCATAAAAACAGATGCAGTCAACTGTAGATATCAGGAATGTCATCAACAGTGACACGCCTTGGATGTATAACTCCACGTGATCAGTGGCAGCCCCCTTGACAAAGTGCTGCCACAGGATGGTCCCGGCGGAGATCGTAGCGAGCATCCAGTATATGGAGAGGTAGAGGATGGGGGCTGCTGAGCGTCGGGTCCACAGGGCCACATGGAAAGCGGCGGCCGCGAGCCACGACCAGGGTGCCATCAGCGCTGCCACCAGCCGCACCGTGTCTGCGGGCCGCAGCAGTGCCACAGCGGCATCGCAGCACCACGCTACTCCTAGCACAAGGCTTGCTATCCCACGAACATTCTGTCCTCGCCATCGCTTTGAATGCCTGTGTTATATTAAATATCATCGATTGATGATTGCATAGGTAAAATCTACACCAATAGAATTAAGGGGTTCTTCGACAAAATTATTTGTGGAAGTCCAGGGAAGGTTTAAAAGGTGAGAACAAAATGTTTGAGGCGATACGAAGCTTGTCGGGTCAGCTAGTTATTATTATATTTCTGTGTAATTTGCATAAATGGTCAAACATTAATTTGAAATGTGGTATATACCACACTTATATACTCTTATAGTAGATACAGATACATTCATTATGCAGTATTATAGTAGACTTTAATGAATGGACAAATGGATTTAACTTAATCCATGATGATAGATTATTATCGCATCTGTGTAGAGGATTTGTTTTATGGACATTGTTGTGATGAACTGATGATGAAGTGTGATAGTGTGGTACTGGCGTATGTGGTAGTGTGGTGGTGTGGCGTGGTGGTATACCTGTAGTGCTTGTGTATGGGCGCGCAGCAGCACATGAGCGCGGCGCTGATGGAGGCGCAGTACAGGTTGAGCGAGTGCAGCGCGCCGGCCAGCGCGCGCACCTCGCACGCCGTGTCGCCGCGTGCGCACACCGCCTCCATGCTCAGCTGCGGGCTATGCTGTGCACTGTGCCGGCTATCACACACTACTGCTCACTGTCAACTACTATTACGTCGACGGCTACCATTTGCGTGTAGGCGTTTCTAATAAAAAACAAATGGATTTTTTTAATAAACTAAGTTACCTATCTTGTGCTATTTTCTAATTTATAGATGGATACTAGTTATCTTATATTATTTAGTTTAACTACTACCAGGATTATTGGTGCAATGTAAATCTGTCACTTTGGATCAAAGTTACCTGCATTTGTTTTGTGTTTGTTGTTATCAAATCATTCATATTTTATTTATGAGATAAGTACCTAGTACCTACATATTTCAATACGTAGCAGGTACCTAGTCAGGCACCTGCACCACTAAGGTGTGTTTTGACTGTTTTGAGTGATGATATGTATGTTTATAAACAATTTCATTACATAGATCTATATATTCAGAAATTACTAAGCCTAAACTGTTACAGTCCGGGCTAACTTATTCCCATGTAAAGTTCAATCGACAATATTTACGACAAACTTTCCACTTCATGATACATTCCATGATTTGGTATGATGATTATTTTGTAAATGCGAGTACGTCACTCCGGCGTCATTCCACTTCGTCCCAGAATTCACAACAAAACTCACCTCCAAAATAATTATAATTTCACTACAAAACAGTCACTGGTCACTATCCGATTAACACTAGTTTGAGAATTTTACGCTCATCCGCTTCCCATTATACAGACGATTATTGTATAGGGTTTATGGTGTTGTAGTGGTTAAGTATTATTATTCGATGAGTTTGAGTGAATTTGCATCGCGCTGAGAGCGTGGCACGAGCGCGCGCGTGATAACGGCCGGTTGCTAGAGTGGCGACTGCCGCGGCTGGCCGGCGGAGCACCGCGTGCCGCGCGACGGCTCCACTGCGAGCCTGTCTCCGTGGACGCTGTGGACTGTCCGCCTGGCACTCCCGTGCTGCGAGACCGCCTAATCTCACATTCATCTGACAGATTTTTAAAAATGATAAGTAATTGCTATCTAAATGGTACTTACTTATATTTTATGTAAAAGAAGTCAAAGTTAATCTAAGTAGGAACGGTGTGCATGGGTCACGTGTCGCCATATACACCATATAGCTATTGAGGCTTTGCTAAAGGAGGAGATGTTACCTACGGGGTAGCTTTTAGCCGGTAAGATTCTGACATTAACTCCTAATAGGTACAAACTCTTAGATTTATTTTTACATCTTCAGGGTCATACCTACTTATTAAAAAATGTATGTCTATATTTCATTAGATAATAGACAACTTTAGTAGTTGAACAAATAAAAAAAAAAACAATTTCTGAAACTAGCAATCGGATTAAATTTTTAAGGTAGATATACTATTCAACATCCGATTGAAAAATTCTTAGATAAAAATGATTTATTTTGGCTAAATCAAAAGATAAGTTGTACTTATTCAAGCTTATATTAAGTAGAACAATGTTTTTATACCAATGACAAAGGAGATTACACACATAATACATAAGCACCAAGCGCCTTGTTTTTTTGCATATGATACTCCACAACACACAACAACAGATGTTAAGGTCGTTAATTTCTGTAGATAATTTCGACTACGTGTGTCACATGACCTAGTTTGTAATCAAGCATCATCATGAAGCACATTTTTAAATAAGTATTAGGTATTTGTTTCTGATGTCGGTAGTGTGCACGTTACGGCTCGCACTCGACATTCAAATAGCAGTGCATAGTAGCAGTGGTTCGTATAAACAAGGCGACGCGGTGCGCGCGCGCACTGCTGGCTGGCACACATATATTATGTCGCCTGTTATTCTCCCCACTGACCTTATTCTCATTCCACAGGTTTTCGCTTGCTCTCACGCCATCAGAATAACTTCACCTGCACGCCAGTCACTCATACTTACATGACTTTCCAAGCCAGGCGCCTTAGTTGTTATTACATCTTAATGTTGTACATCAAAGTCATAGTCAAAGTATTTGTGTGTTTTTTGGTCACACAGTAGGTCTTACAGTTATTATTATAGTAACGCAAAAAGCTACCCATTGGGCTTTTTAAAAGTATAAAAAAGTCGTCATCGTCGAATAATTGAACATGAAGAAATAAAAATGTCAAATAATAACATTTTATCAAGAAGGAAATCATCAATGGTATAATTTTAATTTCAGTATATTAAAATTATTCCTGGAAGTAGGTATATTAAACATTTTGCTATGGGCTGTTGATGTTAAGGTTATACAGACCCGTAATACTTACAACCCACATGGGTGCAAAGTTCTCAAAAATTTTAATGAATCAAGCCCAAACACAAGGTTGCTACTGCTAATCGTTGAGTTCTCTTAACTGTCATGCTACTTCATCATTAGACCCCTAATGACAATCACACTCCATCTAAGTGTGAAGTTCTCATCAATACAAACATTTCAAGTCAAAACATGCAGTCATTGCTGCAAACCTTCGAGGAGTCCTCAGACCTCAACTGTTTTTCGGCTCCATCATCAGATCGACTTCAGACCTATATCAAATTGTACTAGTTTAAAATTTTGCAAAAATAAATATCATTTATACTGAAAAAGTTTAGCCACACACTATTTATTGTTCCTATCATTTTAAAATTTCCGCGCGGTTTCCTTAGGATTTCATCATCAGATCCTGGCATGGTGAAATGGGAGGAGTGTAACTTTTGGAACAAAAAAATTATTTTGAAAATCGATCCACAATAATTGGCGGAGTAATCGAAGAACACAAAAAAAAATCAATGATCATGGAATATTCTCCATTTTTTGAAGTCGGTAAAAATAAAAAGCAACCGTTTTACTGACGTCCTTTAATTTTACTAGTGGACATTAAATACTAAATTTTCCAATAAATAATTCTTTGTAAGTATTTATTATATCAACATTGTCTCAGATATCTATATAATTTGTTTATCAATTTAGGTCAGTACGTACCTAATCCATGCTTTTCTACTTCAAATTTTTACCTTACATACTTTAAGTGACTGTACCTACTGAAAAAAAATTGTAGTGTGAAATTTCAATAAAATTGACGCCTTGAATAAGAATTCTAAAATGTTGCGTATGTTGTGTACATGACGCTGCCGATGCATCGCCACGAGTCGCCGCGCCGATGCCGCATCCGCGATGATTTTACTACACATTCCCATGCAATATGGTGTTGAGCATCAATTAAAGTAAGTTGAAATATTCCGAGTATTCGTCAAAATATTACATCCTTTTTCTTAACTAAAGTATTTACACGTTACAACCCAACATTTATCATTTCATATTAAGTGCTTCAATAATACACTATTCAAGATAACGTAAGCAAAAATACAGACAAAAAAAAAATAAGATTTGTAGCAACAACAGTCAAAAGACTGGCAAAGGGTGTACTTTTGCGTGAATAACACATCTGTCACTGTAATTTAAAAAGTATAAGTACGACTTAGAATTTTTTAAATATTTTCTAATAGGTAACTGTTGGATGACCTTGCCGACCTTGCCCATCACCTGGTGCCGCGAGGACGTCGACTCCAATACTGAAGTCGAGTCCAATACTGAAGCTAAGTATAATTTTTAAATATATGATTATTGTAACATATACTGTCATGATTAAAATCTATAAAAATATTGCACCTAGGTACAATTAAGGCACTGCGGTTACATGCATGATGCATTATTTGTTCAGAAATCCAAATCCCATCCTGATGTTTCGTCTGGTGGCATCTTGTCCTTAGGGTACTCCTCGAAGTTTCTGCGGTCCAAATCATTGGATACGTGTGGCACCAGAGGAGCTTTGAGTCGACGTTCCACGAGTCCGTCCCAATCGAAGCCCAAGAACCACCTGTATAAAGAAAATACAATTTAAAAAAGCTTTTTAACAGATTTTATATTCCAGTACAATGTTATAAAGATAAACAGTATATTATTCTAAACAAATCTGAACTGAAAACTTTTAAAGATAAATTAAATACCTACTTGGTATAGCAGGTACCAAGTATGCTATCATAGATATGTTAAACTGACGCAGAACGAATTTATTAAGTTTTTTAAATTCAATATACATAATATGACACATTTGGACTGTTAATGACGTTGCTCTAAAAATATTTAGCCTTGAACGTACTTGTGAGTTTTAATGTCAGCTATTCCGTTTTTGAGATACCCGAGTCGTTCAGCAGGCACAGCGCGGCACAGTTTGCGAATGAGATGCTGTGCTGACTTCGGGACTCGTTGGTGGAATGTTACTGGTTCGATGCCGCGTAGGATCAGCGTGTAAGTCTTCATGTGATCACCTCCTGGGGCTCGGAATGGAGGTCTGCCGACTAGCAGCTCGTGAACCAGCACCCCTAACGCCCAACAATCCACAGCCCGGTCATGACCCTGTATAGAAAGTATCAGAATTACGTGATCTGCGAACAAACGTGTGTATGTTTTATCATTCTGACAATAATAAGGTTCCCACTAACCTTATTTAACACAATTTCGGGAGCTACGTATTCTGGTGTACCAGCAAATGTCCACGTTTTGCTGTTCGGAGATATTCGTTTAGCAAAGCCGAAGTCAACCTTAAAAAAATTCAATAAATCTTTCGGAATCAGAATATAAGTATGTACCTTAGTAATCAACAACTTATTCAGGTAAGTACCAGTTTAATGTATCCTTGTTTGTCGAGCATCAAATTTTCCGGTTTGAGATCCCTGTAGATGATATCTTTAGAGTGAAGATATTGGAAGGCTTCGACTACACACGCCATCATAAAACGAGCCACGTTCTCAGGGAAGTAACGTTGTTTCTGAAGAATAGTCCACACGTCTCCGCCTAGCACTGGCTCCATAAGGAAATATATATATTTTGAGTCCTTAAAAGTACGATACAATCTGTAAAGTAACACGAATTCCAATGAATTATGGATTGAGTATGATACGATTAATTAAACAATTACGTGACAAATGTAAGAAGTTATGATTAATTGATTTTAAACTTCGAAAATGTATTGACGCGTTACTTAGTTATCTGGAGATAATGAACTTGTGATAGTTGCATTTCATATGTATGTTATAGTTTGGTATTTTTTTATCACAAATCAAAGTATAAAGAGCGTTTATTGTTTTAATTAAGTAATTCAGAGGTTGATGAAAACAGATGGAATAATTAAGAAAGTAAAGTACCTGCAAATGAAGGTGTTATTGCAGGACATCATGATATTCTTCTCATTGTAAGCATGTTCCTGTTGCTGCTGCTGCACCATGTCGACCTTCTTGAGACATTTTAGTGCGAATGTGAGCTTCTGATTTGGTTTGTACTGCACAAGCTCGACGCGTCCGAAACCTCCCACACCCAACGTACCCACAATTTCCAAGTCTTTCAATTCCACGTAGTCATATTCTGAAATATATTTTAATTTATTTCAATCACATTAAAATATACCTACCAATTAATGGTAAAATTAATAGGTAAATTAAATAATATATTACTACACAACTGGTGATGGTTGGTAATTGGTGATTTCATGATGCCTCTGCGAGAATAAGCTGATGATTTAATTCTCTCAACTACTTACCACTTTTGCACACTGGCGGCTTATATGGGGATGGTCGCGGAGTTGCATATGAAATGCGCCTCAAGTCTTCTATATCGTTCATATATTTCGTAAAAGGTCTGCAAAAAACGAGTCGGGTCTACCTTTATTAGCAGAATTGTTTGGTCATAATTTTATTTTGCGTAACAACGCATGGCAGAAACTTCATTTCGCAGAAAATCATTTATATGTAATACATTAAAAACGCATAATTTTGTAAGTCAGAGTTATCTTTAGGCATAAATTGATACCCATAATAATCGAAAGGTAGAACCATCATATTGCAGAATGTTCACTGTCAGAATCGTTTTTGGCATAAATTTTATATCCATAATAATTAAAAAGTAGAAGCATTATATCTCAGAAAGTTCACAGTTAGAATCGTCTTTTGGCATACTTTTCATATCCATAATTGAAAGACTCGTCTATCACACAAGCATGCAAGCAAGCATGCAAACAAGCATACACCAAGCAAGCAAGCATGCAAACAAACAAGCATGCAGCAAGCAAGCATGTAAACAAGTATGCAGCAAGCAAGCAAGCATCCAGCGTGTAAGCAAGCATGCAGCTTGCAAGCAAGCATGGTTTCTGTCACGGCTCCGGCGCTGCGGGGTCCGGCGGGCCCACCCGCGCTAATTGTCGCAGACGGCTTTCGCTCGCCACCGCTCGCTCGTAGCCGCCTGCGGCCGCCTCGCCCCTCCGCGCCTACGGGATTTTAAATTTCGCTCTAGGGGCCTACCCCTGCAAACAAGACTACGTGCAGTCGATTTTGCAGCGATGCGGTTCTGTCACTTCACTAACTTTTGTAGTACAACATATCGACTTTTTAAGACAATATCTTAATTTAAGGTTAAGAATATGATTACATTTTATAAAAATGTCAATAATTATTCCTAATAAAATTATTCCAAATGATATTCTACCATCTTCTTAATATGCCAAGTGAAATTATTCCAAATAATCGTTGCTCTAACTTTAAATAAAATTATTCTTAAATTATTCCAAATAATCGTTGCTCTAAATAAACGTTATGTGAAACGAAATTATACAAAATTAAGTATTGCCAACAGAAATTATGCTAAATAAAATTCTACCATCTTAAAAGTATGCCTTTGTAAATTCGGACATATAAACATTCGGCAAAACAATAATTATATTAAATGATTTTTATGACATATTAATATTCGTTAAAAGAAGATTCTGCCAAGTGTGTCATGCCAAATAAATTTCGGAGCATTAAAATTGTGCCAGATAGAGGGAACCCTCTTAGGGATGCATAGTTGAAAACCCTAAAAAGGTGTTTGTAGTCATACGCATACGTCCTCGTCATAGAGAGATATAAACACTTCCAATCAACCCAAACTCGATATGTTTGCTAGTAGGTAAATAGCTCGAGATTCCTTCAGCAATCTTTCAAATCCATATTGTATGGACTCAACTTACAATTGTCTAGTTTCATGATGATTCATAATTAAAATTCGTAGATTTTATCACCGTACATAGGTTGTTGCCATGTACATGTACCATGCATCAATGATTCGATGAATCGTAATTCAATGTATGTATGTATCACAATTGAAAATCTTACACTCGGTCCAGCGTAAGACATTCCACTCCCGGTGGTTGTGCGGTCACTGTGGCCAACCTCACAGCGTTGCGTAACAGCGCCTGCTCGCCGAAGAACTGCCCGCGGCCAAGAGTCCCCACTAACTGGTCACCACTGTCACCTTCTCGCTTTGTCACTGCCACCGTGCCGCCGCGAATTATGTAAAATTTATCACCTCGCTCACCTTGCCGCACTACTGGTGTACCAGCTGCAAAGAACTCCTGAAATACGGAATACTCACGTTAGTTTTCAGTTTGGTGAAGGTAATATTCACTTACTAACATTGCACTTTGAACCAACATTACCCTTCTAAGGAATTCGGATATTTTCCCAAGCTCGATTGGATGAATGCCCTGAAGTAGCGGCACTGATGATAGGAAACGTAAATTGTCTTCTTGCTCTTGTCGGCCACTGCGTACCATGATCTTTTGGAAAACACGTCGCTCTAACATCCACACTTTTGCTTCGGTTAAACCTATTTTCAAAAACATTGATAAAATATGTAAGTAGGTATGTAGGGTCTTCACGTGCAATCATTAAAATACACATATCATAAAACAATGACATGTCTACTTACATCGAATTGATGCAAATCGTTTAGCTTTGTAAAGAATTGCGAGTTCACCAAACGCCTCTCCTGGGCCGAATGTTTTTACAACTTGTCCTCCTTTGAGTGCCTCAAATTGTCCGCTTGCTGAAACAAACAGATGGCTTCCACTTTCCCCCTCTCTGATAATGAGACTTCCTGCAGGGAACTCTTGAGGATTCATCGCTTCCACGACTGCTGCAAGTCGGCCCTCATCCATTAAGTTTCTTAAGAAATCGTTGGCCATAACTGCTTTTTTTATTTGTTCCGCGGATCTATAAACAAAAACAAAATAGGTAAATGAAATATTATAATACCTTGATATTATGGAAGAAATAAGTACCAAGCAAAGCATTTACTTACTTTTCATCTTTTTTAAACTTATCATACTGTAACTGTGCGTCATTAAGTCGTGTGCCGTCAACTGGCAAGTGGGAGGCGATCACACCGTTCTTACGTTGACCACGTCGCTCCACTGGGTTCACACGTACTATCTCCGAAATAGTTTTGCGACCAACACTACTCATAGAAGTCTTAGGATCGTCTACGGAATTAGTATCAGATTCTCTACTAAGGCGCATTCTATTACCAGATTCTCTACTAGCGCGCATTCCATTACTTGTGCTTTCATTACTAAGGTTTTCTTCTTCTTCACTTTCATTTTCTTTATCAGCCGGTACAGCAGGATAGTCAGGTAGCATCTGTAAGATTGAATTATTTTATATTAACACACAGGTCAAACTATATTTTTTCCTGCAACGGGTGCATTTTCAGTTTACTGTTGACACCCGGCGACTGCATTAACTGAGCAATAACGTAATCATCATGGTTTTTTCACAGAAGTATTATTAGCAGGTGCACCTGCTAATAATACTTCATAAATAAAATAAACATGTTTATTTTATTTTCTTAAGTAGGGATTTCGTTTCTTTTCTTTAAGAGCGAGTTATAGACGATTCTTTAAAGATACCAATAGACGCGTGGGAAATATGGTGCTGGAGACGACTACTGAGAATGAGCTTTTTTTTGAGGGGGGAATCATCCAATGACTTCTCTCGCCTTGGACGAGGCGAGAGGGAGTGTCAGACTCTTACTGATTAAAAACCACCCCGTTCCTTCTCCTGCTTTTCGACCCGGAGCCCCGGTAAACCCGCTAGGTAGTCCGCAGCTCCGGGTCAGGCATCAGCCCTACTGGGCCCCATCTGTGGTGGTCTAATGGCTCTTTGAGGTGCGCGCGGAACGCGACGCGCCGCACGCACGGGTCTGGATCTGGTCGGGCGGCGAGCTACCCTTACTCGTCGTTCGTTCGCAGTGTCTCTCGCGACGGCTGGGGCGTGAGGTTCGTTCCCTCACGCGCCCCGCCTCCTCCTTAGCTGGCATGACTGCTTCGCAAAAGGAGGAGACGGCATCCCAGTCCTCCTCGCTCCGCACCATGGCTTGTACCAGGGCCAGACGCGAGAGGTCGCCGTCGCCGACCATATCACTGAGGACACGGCGGTGCTCAGTCCACGCAGGGCAGACCGCAACAGTATGTTCCACCGAGTCCTCCGCAGTGATGACACCCGGGCGTTTCCTCCCGCCCAATCAGAAACAGGAACCTACCGAAACTCCCATGTCCGGTAAGCACCTGTGTCAGGCGGTAGGTGAGGACGCCATGGCGCCTGTCTAGCCACTCCTCAAAGAGGGGACTTACCGACTGAGAATGAGCAAGACTGGACTTGAACCAATGTACCTAAAGAGACAAGACTTCCTTCGATTGTACCAGTAAGAACATTTAAAATATTAAATTACATTATGCGCAATGAAGACTCAGTGAAGCGATTGGTATTCCAAGGGAAAAATCTATAGACAATGACAAAAGTAAATGATAGAGTAATCCATTTACTCTCATTACTCTTAATTTTTTTTTAGTCAGTAGGAGTCTGACACTCTCTCTCGCCTCACCCAAAGCAAGAGAAGTCTTATTGTAACTTTCGTGAGGCATACTAAATTAATTATTATGTTATCGGCTTACTCACGTTTTTGATTGACGAGGAACTCGACTAGTTTCAAGCCATGCTAGAGGCTCATATTTAAAAAAGTAAAACATTTTATTAACTATTCATTTCCTGTCCTTTTGTTTGACAAAAATGTTTGAAATGATCTGTTCTATACCCCATACCCCATACAAGGTTTTGTTCTAATAACAAATCATCCTGTATATTGCATAGCTAGCGCTAACAAATTACTACCACTAAGCTACTATAGCGTAGGCCGTCACCAGTTGACCTACAGACCAGACTGCGCTACGGTACAGATTGTACGTAGCAATGTGCTACGTGCTACGACAAATGAAGTTACGAACTATGTGCTATACCCGTGTAAGGCCGCGTTTCCATTGACGCGGAGCGGGGCGGAGAGGAGCTTAGCGGTGCACGAATTGACCAATCACTACGCTCTAAATCTCCGCACCGCTTCAATGGAAACAGCATGAGCGGGGCGGAGCAGAGCTGAGCGGATATTCATACAAAATATAGCGAGACGATGCGGTGCGGAGGACAACTGGCGGTGCTGTGCGGAGGACAGCTGGCGGTGCTGTGCGGAGGACAGCGGGGCGGTGCGGAGCAGCGCGGTGCGGAGCGGGGCGGTGCGGAGCGGGGCGGTACAGTACCGTCAACGTAATGGCGCGTCTGAAGTTAGATTTTGCGAACTTTCGCGCAGGTACATTCGTGAAGAAAATTATTACTGCAATATTATTTTTTAGAAACCTAATGTACTAATAAAAATTCCCCAATCATTGACGAAGTACAAATAAACCAAATGTTAAACTAAACAAACTTAAACACTAAAAAAAAACTAACAAAATACATAAAAACTTAACAATAAAAATTAACAACAGTAATAACGAAATATACGAAAAGTTTTGTAACCGACTGTACTTAAGACAGGGATAGTGACACTAACACGACGCCAATGCTAACGTGTGACAGAGACATATATAACCGAGTGCCGAGTATTGCCGAATAAGCACGAAATTGCCGATATTCACGAAGTAACCAAAAAGGGATGTCCAAGTAGCGTGTGTGAGGGTGTTGTTTAATCGATTTTCTTAAAAACGATTACTACGAAACAAATTACTTATCAAACAAAAATATATTTATTTTGAATGTTATATTGATGTTTTAAATTTTCATACAGTCGTTACTCAAATAGTCGTTAATGATAATTGATATTCAAATAAATTTGTGATTTAGAAAATACTTTCTTTTAGTTTTATTTTCATGTCGAAATATCGTTTATTCATGACAAAATTAACTATATTTGTAAATCTTATTTCGTTTAATATGATATCATATAAAAAACAATAAACTCTAAATAAAAATATCGATAGCGATATTTGATCGATAAAGGGTCTATTGTATAACGAAACACAACGCAAGCGTTGTTTCACGTCGGTTTTCTGTGAGGCCGTGGTATCACTCCGGTCGAGCCGGCCCATTCGTGCCGAAGCATGGCTCTCCCACACTTAAACTCATGTTTTCATGGTACCAAGTTATGAATTTTTCAAATCGCGCCGCCGCGTGATTCTAAATTAGGTAGACAGGTACTAGGCGATCAGATAGAAGAAATGTTTCGTAATATTAGCGAGTGATCCCTGTAGTGTTGTGACACGTTTGTATGATTTGAAATCAATGAATGAATAATGAATGAACTTGTAGTGCCCTATACATAATTCCGATCAAACTATGTATTTGCTATAGTTTCTGTAACAATTAAATAACAATGTTGTTTAAAAATTTCATATGCTGTTCAACAAAAGTTACTAAAGTTAGTGACAGAACCGAATTGCTACAAAACCGACTCCACGTAGTCTTGTTTGTCCTACCCCTAAAGTGTTACTTAAAATCGCGAAGGCGCTTAGGAGCGAGGCGGCCGGCGGGCTGAGGAGCAGGAGGCTATTAGTGAGCCACCGTGTCTCAGGCTGGCCGGCGCAGTCGGCCAACAAACCGAAGCTGCGGTGGTGAGCGAAAGCCGTGTGCGACGATTAGCATAGCACGCGTGGGGCCGGGCCGCCTCGCTCCTACGCGCCTTCGCGATTTTCGCGCCTTAGTGCAGAAACTCTGCCTGCTGCATGCTGCATTTTTGCTTGCATGCTACTCGTTTTATTACATTATCCAAGTCTTCGAAGATAGTATTTATATAAAATTGATAGTTAATGTGATTAATTTTGTGTCATTTATCACTTTCTCTAAATTGAGTAAACGTTATATATAATGGCTAGACAGTATATATAAAATCAAGATTTATTACTTTGGCTGTAACATATAAAACAATAGAGGTATACTATAACCTAGAAAGATTCATTGTGATTGGAAAAGTGGATGGGGAAAAACCTCGTGGTCGCAGCCCGGTACGTTGGACTGATCTGGGCGCTAACCTACTCTTGAAACCCATCTCAATGTATACAATTCGACAATCCAATAAAACCTCAATAATTATTTAATGTTAAAACTATAGTACAACCCAAATCATAGCTGTTATAATATCATTCAGAGTACGGAATTTAAAGCCAAACTCATTGAGGAAATCAAAGTAAGGAGAAGGATACAACATAAGTACTTATATGAAACCAGGGCAGAAGTAGTGCGTCTTCATTAAAAGTAAATTTGTTAGTTGAACTTCATTATTTTACTACCTAGTTCATTGTTTGTCTAATACCAGGGCGGGTCAATAAGTCCGTGACTTTTTTTATTTCTTGTTATTTAATTAAAAAGGCAACACTGCTCCTGTGAACAGGCATCTATCAGTTGACTTCTGGCAAAATTTGAAGAAGCTGCGGCTTTAGGTTTGTCTTTGAGAGCCATTGATTGAGCAGACTACCGCGTAATTTAAAGAAAATGGAAAGAAGTGATTTTCGTGTGCTCATTAAGCATTATTTTTTGAGAAAAAAAACCATCACGCAAACCAAGGCTAAGCTTGATAAATATTACGGGGACTCTGGACCATCAATTTCAATGGTAAAAAAGTGGTTCACAGTATTCCGTTGTGGCCTAAGGAGCACGGAAGTTGCTGAACGTTCTGGACGCCCAATTGACGTCTCTACACCCGAAATCATTGAAAAAATCCACAAATTGGTGTTGGCCGATCGGAGATTGATAGTGAGAGAGATTGTGGAAGCCATAGGCATCTCATATGGCTCAGTGGTTACAATTTTAAATAATCACTTGGGTATGAGAAAGCATTCCGCAAGATGGGTGCCGCGATTGCTCACAATCGACCACAAACGCAAACGTGTGACAACTTCGCAAGCGTGTTTGGCGTTGTTCAACCGTAATATGGACGAGTTTTTGCATCGTTTCATAACCGTGGACAAAACATGGATCCACTACAACACACCACCACCCAAAACAGTGGGTTTCTCGGGGTGAATCGGCCCCAAAGAAGGCCAAGGTGGGTTTGTCAGCCAATAAAGTCATGGCGACCGTTTTTTGGGATGCACGCGGCATTATCCATGTGGACTACCTTCAAAAGGGTAAAACAATAAATGGTGAATATTTTGACAACTTATTGGGTCAATTTAATGTGATTTTTTTTAAAAAAAGACCGCATTTGATCAAGAAGAAAGTTCGCTTTCACAGGACAATGCAAGGGTGCACACTTGTGCAGTTTTATTGTCGAAAATTCAAGAATTGGGCTATGGACTGCTACCTCATCCACCCTATTCTCCGGATTTAGCCCCAAGTGACTATTTCCTGTTACCAAACTTAAAGAAGTGGCTTGGTGGAAAGAGATTTGAGTCCAAATATGAAATCATTTCACAAACTAATGCTCATTTTGATGACTTCGAGAAATCATATTTTTGGAAGGGATAAAAAAATAGGAGAATCTTTGGACAGAGTGTGTGGATCTCCAAGGAGAGTATGTTGAAAAATAAAATTAAAAAATATCCGAAATCCTGTATTTTATTCAAAAAGTCACGGACTTATTGACCCGCCCTCGTATCTTTGGTATTCGACAAACAATGGAATGGAGTCCAGGCATGTTAAAGTTGTAAACTTCATACTTATTAGAAATATTTTGAAAGAAGGAAAGATTCCTGGGTCGGGCAAAGTATTACTGGAGTGTTTTCGGTTTTTCGAAAATTTCTCAGTAGTAGCACGGAGTCTGGAATTGTGCCCAGTATATGGCAATAGGCTTACCTCCTATTATATGGGACTTATAACACAAATGGTGAAAAGTGGGTGTACATTGTATAACGGCAATAAGTGTCGTAATGAGCACCTCTGCCTACCCCTTCGGGGCTAAAAGGCGTGACGTTGCCTTTTTTTAAAGAATTTATCTGTTCTTATCTACATACCTATAACCCCACACGTGATTATGCTCTAATAAAAAATCATGTAAATATTTTTCTTTAGTCAGGTATACCTATTTACCTATCTAAGATTTAACAATAGTCTTACATTTCGTTTCAATTACAAAACAAAGAAACCGTTTTTAAATTAAAAAGTTAATCCCTCATTACATTTCGCGATTGCTATCTGCTGTGATTGTAATAAGTTATCATAATAACCTTTATCAAATATTCGATTGATTTTTAGTTATTCAAGATGGCATTCTGATAAACAAAAAATGTACCTTGAATATTTTACTATAAAACTTTTTTTACTTAATCATATAATAAAACTGTTATTATGCACATACATACATTTATTTATGTTATCTCTTTATGCACAAACATGTGTACACAAGGTGGACTCAATGCCGTGGGCATCTACCAGCTAAACCCTTGGGTGGTGCAGACACAAATCAGTGGTAGGTGCTCGGAGGAAGCAAAGTCAGAAAACTTAAGTAGGGAAATACATTATACTTAAATTGACTGTAACGCCACGCTGGTTTTTCCCCGAAAATGTAGGCCGATGTGTTTATTGCACTTTTCGCCAGTTAGATAACTATTTATTGGTCCTATTATTAATAATTTAGATATCAATAAAGTAAAATCAAATAGCTATGCTTTAAAAATTGGTACCTATACCCTGCAGTACAGTGCTGCGGACTGCATTTATAAGTAGGTGTATTATAGTGTAAAGTAATAGATGATGACCGTGGGGATATTCTGGCACAAGGTACTTACAACGTAACCAATGAAAAGCATTAACATGTAATATCAGAATACTCTACCCACTGGGAGAATATACGTACGGTACTCACTTATTATGATTGCACAGATTTATGGATTGCTCAATTGTTTCACTTACGTAGATAGTTTCACGGCGACCGATCCCATCGTCCTTAACGGGTACGGTTAACTTGTATCTTGCTCGTGAGCTCAATCTGAACGGTGGACACAGGACCATTGTATGACGATATGTATTATTAGTGTTAGTAGGCAATTTTCAAAATATCAATTATAACGCGCACCACAACCATACACTAGAAGCGCACTGAGGAGCTCTCGCGTCGAAACTGCTTGAACGACGCAACAACAGTCCTTATCGCTCTTACCAGATAATCTCTCTATTCCGATTGTTTTAATTATTTCACACTAAGGAATCATTACCTACTATATTATCAGAAACCCTCGCAATCTTATCGACATAACACGATTGTCACCCAATCAGTATTATTCATGGAATAGCAAATAAAATCTATTATTTCGCGCCAAACAAAATATTGTTGGAACAAATTCCAATGTAATATTAATATAAATCAATTTAGGATTAGGAAATTAAACTACGAGAATTTTATACTATAATTTATTTATAACGTAAATGAGTACACAATGCCAAAGGCTTTAAAATGATTCACTTCATTTAATATTTTTCATTAGAAAAAAATATTTACAATTCAAAAGAGAAAATCAGCTTTGCAATCCATTAAAAATTGCCACACAAAAAAAAAGGAAAATCGTATTTCACTTTAGGTATCACAAATTGTATATGAGGGGCTCGCTGTGCACTTGGCTTGAAAATATCTCTGTTAAATAATATTGAACTAGTATTCCTATGTAGATCCGTGCTTTAATAAAATGTGCAAAGTAGGTATATCTATAAAATGTGCCAAACGGAAGACATTCATTATGTAACAAACCTATTGTATGTAGTTTACATTAAACTTCAAAAACATTTTGTCAACATTATACTTACAATGTACAGATACAGGAATTGAGCACGGTATTGTAATAGTATTTCAAATACTGGCCGGCTGCAAGTGTGCTCGAGACTAGCTCGGAAACTATGCGCACGCGCATACTAGCCCACAATGCAGCTGCAACGCATACTGACTGCTTTGATCACTACAAGCAACTTCAAAAGTAATGCATAACAAATAGTAATTACAAACGATAGCTATAATTAAGTTAACAGTGATAATATGGATCTTAGAACGTTAAACTTATTTACGTTCCGGATAGTAGACCAGCAACTAATCGATCCCATAGTCAGTATGCGTTACACCATCTAAATGTTTTGGGGTTAATCGCAAACAAACCAGCAATTTGTAGACGTGCCGTGTGGCGATGTCGTGCAATAAAATGAGTGTCATGCACGGCCACAAGTTGCGAGTTTGCCACGCAGGAGCTAACAATAACCCCGCTAATATCTGAATAACCTACAACACCAACTGAACAGCTTTGACGAGTGCAATTGACGAACAAGTGATACTTATCAACTCTGGCTACTTTAACAATATGACCCGAGGGCACAGTAATACGGCCGCCGGTAACACTAAGTATACCTATGTACAGTGGACGCTGCCGCCGGCTCGCAACTAGCTAACACCACTACTGATATGATTTATTATGCACAATATAACAATTCGCTTTATCTAATGAATACAATATCGAAGCCGACGATCGTATAAGTTGTGCACAGCATGAAACAAGAGTAGTATGAAACTTTAATTTAACATCTCATAAAAACTGAGAAACAAACTGCGTTACAAAATACATATCCTTAATTTAATGATTATAATATTTATAATACATTGTTCTTGATGTTATTTTTTTTTCAATCTTATTGTAGCACACTAACCATTTTGTCAGATATGTAATTTAAATTCTGATTATTCTCCAAGTAACAACAATTTGGCTTATATTATGTAACTTTATACAAAACTTAGGTATTTTGCTTTTGTGATTTATTTAATTATCATTAAAATCATACATAAAGACTATAAAGATAACATAATCAAAAATTATGTAGGTACATTTTAAAATTCCAAGTAAACAAGACGAGATTTGGTCAGAATTTGATCGAATTTTTAATATCAAAGTTCGTAAGTAATTATTGTATTTCCAAATAAAGTCCTGTTAACTTGTTATAAAATATGATGATTTAAAAATATAACACTCACAAATATTTGTGACTTTAATTGATACAAAATACTAAAACTAAACAATAAAATCATCAAATAGAATCACATGTACTTGTTTCTGTACTCAGATACAAAATCTTGCATTAATCAGACAATTCCTACAAACCTAAGAATTACTTAAAATAACGCATCCACGCATGAGTATTCAGCAGTAAAGCACAAAATATTGTTCGAAGCTGCAACGAGACTACAATAACGTACGATAAAGTAAATATAACTTATTATATAAAAGCCAGTGGCACTAAAAGGCGAGAGTAATAATTATAAAAATAATCAGTAAAAGGAAAATATGACACGAACTGCTTATTACATATCGTACGGAAATAATAGAATAAAAATCGAGACAAAGATTCGACAACTAATTCCGTAAATATCACATGAAACCTTTACGAGTAAGCACCTTTACTATTTATTTATTATTTTAATAAAAGATTGTGCGCGAAGACTAGAATTCTGCAAGACAAATAATAATAATAATGTCATGGAAATGCTACTTGAGTTAGTTATTCTAATTGTGGTTACAAGATGACACAACTGGGTGAGAACATCACCTTAACACCTTTAATTAATTAAAGCTATCATCATCAGACGACACCGAGCAGTGACGAGAGCCATGCGCCCCTGCACCAGCCCAACGTATTCGGTACTCTATCTCTACTTGCTACGTAAAGGTTTGAAAAATAAACTGACAAAGCTCTAATACGTCGACGTCGACGCAACCTCTCATACAGACACATCTGTAACACAATGTGTACTATATTCCTTAGGAATTTACAATAACATGAGAAGATTGACAATCAACTATGATTTAATTCAGATCTATATTTTATGTATGTATATAGTCATTGAACTACGTTAAGATTAAACTACTCTAGATGGCAAACATGTAGATATGTCCTTAGAAAAAAATTACTTAGGATTAATGAAAACTTTCAACAAATGAAGTAAAAAATAAAGTCTGTAGTTTTGTTCTAGTTATCATCTATCTACACCACGACTTATAGATTTCCCAAGTTTTTCTCATTGAAAGACTATTAAATCTATCGAAAAGGGGTTAATGTCATGAAACACTTCTCCGAATACGTATGAATCGATGGGTTTTTGTGCTTTGGTATAAACGTTGAGCGAATTCATAGATGTTACAATACTTTAAAATCCTAATGCAAATGTTAGATCTAAAATTTACAACTTCTAAAAGGGTTGGACCCGTATGCGTGTTTGTTCTATAAAAATGAAAGTCCGTACGCCAGACAAAAATATTAAATAGCATTGTAAAAATAAGACATCGTTAAAAGACAATAGAATAATTATTGAATAAACGTAACTACATACAAGGAGAAAATCTCAATGATATGTAAGAACTCGACGGAGTTCCCTTCTTCCTTATAGACTACAGCTAAAGCGTTTCGCCTACACTCTGTAAAACATTAGCTTATTTATAAACTAGCAACCGATTTACAAGTAACCAGGAACACGAGAAAACGCCTGGCTCAGACTGCGACACAGCGCTGACGGAAGGAACGGGGACTGTCGACAACGTAAGCTTCAAGCGAAATGTACAAACCGAAACGACGCCATATTAGTTCTACCGACTAACAACACACGTATACAAGTGCTCTCCTCGCGTTCACTGCCAAAAGTTCAAGAGACACGCTTCAAGCGGAGCGACGCGAGGCAGAGCATTGCACACCCGAGACGTTGGTCGCGTTCTCCGAGGGACAGCCTACAACTAGGTCACATAAACTGTATAGAGTACAAGGTAACTTTAGAAAATATATAATACGATGTAAAAATAACAACCAAATAAATGGCACCACATTGATATCGCACCAAATAACGTATTTACTCCAAAATAGTTGATTTGAGATTTCTATTGTCTCTGCGTACATACATGTCTACAAGATAATAACGGCGATTTTACTAAAATTGATATATTAGGTATAAACCGCAACGCCAACTAATTCGCGTTTACAAATCGAATTTATTCTATTTAATAATTAAAAATGGAGACCATTTAACGTTAACGAGTATATTATTATTTAGAATAAGATCGCTGAAAATGTATTCAGGAAACACCATTTGGCAATTTTGAATTTAAAAATAAAATATCAAGACCGAATTAAATGTTTCCAAACAAGTATTTACAATTTTATGATATGCAAGTGCAAAGCTCACTAAATATATCATTACAATATAGTAAATATTTCTTCTATTGTCCACGATGAACAAAGTGTAACATCTACACTAGACAGTACGGTACGTATGATCGTAAGATGAATTCACTTCTGTTAAAATTATAGTAACTCCTAGAATATCTAAATAGAACGAAAGCAATCACTTTAGCTGCTCGCACTTGTATAGCATTAGGTACACAATAATTTACATTAAGTTCAACTTATAAAGTATTCTGTTAGAAATTTTAATGACTTTGGTATTTCATAAGTTGTGGACGCCGACGACTCGACGACTCGACGACTGCACGACTCCACGCTCGCTCGTTACTTCGTTAGTTTGCTACCCAAGCTTAGATACTTACACGGTAGTCTGCTAGCGTTTATTATTGATCCTTAAATTTATGATTTATGTTTGTACGTTTACAAAGAGAGTTCATTGTCATGTTAAGGTGAAGGTGACGAAGGTATTCGAGTTCAATCGTATCCATCCACTGGCTTTCTAGTATGGCGCAAATCTGTTGTAGCCACTTCTGTACACTGCAGTCTGTAATAGAAATTATATTGCAGTTAGTATTACAGATACGCCTTCAGTTATTGCAAATGTAAAGTCAAATTACTAAGTATTCGTAGGTATAAAACCAAATAATATCTTACCCCATATCCTGATACTGGTCCGATTCCATGGCCTAAATATGGATCTGCATATTCTCTGCCGTACCTGAAATTGCAATTTTTGTATCAATAGATTTTAATGCTATAAATTTTCTTACAGAATACTTTGTAATAAAATACTCTACAAATTATTAAATATATAATTTACTAATTCTTAATTATTGGACCTCTAATGCCAATGGGCTTGCTTAGCTCTATGCGTTTTCATTTGCATGGAAAAAGGTAAGAATTGAAAAAATATTTCCAACAAATAGGTATGACGTGCGCTAGATCTCAAATGCAACTCCAATCGACACAAATTGCAGAGCTTTGGAAAAAAAACTTCAAGTTATAGTGTTAATGTATAGCATTACAATACGTTAGGTAAGTGTGTAGGGCGTAGTATTTACATGAGCGACATCAAAGTGTTGGAGGTGGACGTTGGTACTGACGTGGCAGCGAGCGGCGCGAGCGCGGGCGCGGGCGCGGCGCTGACGGCGGCGGCGGCGGCGCGCGCGGCCGCGCCGTAGTTAGCGGCCGCGGCCGCCGCCGCCGCGTGCTGCGCCGAAGTAAGCGGAGACTTCAGCAGGGGCGCCGCTGCCGCTGCTGCTGCAGCTGCCGCCTGTAACACGCTCTCGGTCAGTCTACTCCACTAGGTTTATGACCACATTCTTGAACCTTCTATTTTGGAACAGTGAGCCCACAAAGGCAGACGATTGCCTTTTATCTTCCTCGAGAACCCCATTTGGGTATATAAAACATATAACGCGTTGCCTGGCCAATCTTACCGTAAAAGAAGATCCAGAGACGACGGAATGACGTAAGATGAATTTCCATGTCACAATAGAGATCTGCGTAGGCATAAGTTGGAAGCGAAAACAATGCAGAAAATACATTTAGGTACTACATACAAGAAAAAGATTGTGCACGTTTGTAAATACTATATTATTATATTTACATAAAAGTCGATTAACATGCAACTCTGCCGACACACGTTTCTATGATGTTTGATGTTATTTTCTGCACAAACCATCGATTTTAATAATCGATTTTAAGAATGAGATGCAGACTAATAAACTGTTAATGTGGTCGATGAATATGATCATGCATTTATAGAAACAATTATGACGGGTCGATACAAACTAAATCAAACGCTGAAGTTTTCTAATCTATCTACATTTTGTTATCAGTGATTGTTAGTGTACTTAACATTGCAATTACATTTGTGGGCTCAATGTTCTACTCGCAGCATGGTATTAGCATCAGATAGATTCAACGTACAGCCTCAACATTGCCTAAAACTAAATCACCCACCACAATACCAACGAACAAGGATCAACTCAACAGAAAGCAAACCGCACGACCGACCGCGGCCGCGCGTGTGCCAAGTCCATCTGGTTACCACAAACACAATGTGCACCCTGCATTACGGTGGATTACCAACCAATAGGACCATACGAGTAATAAAAGGAGCAAACAAAATCCCAGCACTCACTCCATGATGGATATCGAACTTATACTAGCGTGGTGGAACATGAATCAGGAAGCGATAGAGATACAGATACAGTCGCATATCGAGCGAAACTGAACTCTAAAGGCGTGACGTTTACCTCGGCTGCCGGCTTCGCGGCCTGTAACAACACACGCACTGTCACCACCACGCAACCACGCTACGTCGCGACTCGCGTCGCTATGTCACGGATTCGGGATCGAGGTCACTTATTATTTCAAAATTCATTGGCAATGGGCATGACATTGGATACCAACACTTAACAACTAACTTATTTACCTGGAGTCTGTAGTTGGAGTCAGCCGTCGCCGCGGCTGCTAAGAACGGGTCGTAATATACACTGCGAAGTAAAATAACATTATACAGAAAATTATTTATTTATTACAATATTACACAATTCTATATTATACCGAATGAGACAAAATAGGAAAATTCTAATCTACTACGTAATATAGTGTAGTGCTATGAACACTAGTGTTCATGGTAGTGCTATTAGTGCAGAAACAGTATTAATGAAGAAACTAGGTAACTGTCATCTACTATTGTTGTCTAATCAACACAAGTTTACAACATGGGGATAAGCATTTAACATTAACATATTCAAAGCTTTGCCAACCGTTCTGTTAGGATTAATGTGACTAGTGTTAGTTACACAGTTACACTACGTTACAACATGATGTGCTGGTGTAGTTAATTATTAAATTAAATAACTCATACCAAAGTTAGGTGGGTCGGGGAGTAGGGATTGGGGAATCGGGGACCTGGGGAGAGGCTTCCGTCCTGTCGTATACATAATTTGTTATTTAATTTTATGCCTTTGAGAAATAGTTTATTAAATATACGGGCAACAATTTTACATAATTTGAATGTAGGAAACGTAATCTCGAAAAATCTAATATTGTAAGTACTTGCAAAAGCAGACAACGGTGTCACACATCTCACGCATTGGGTACCTATAAGAGTTGTATGTTTTATATTTCTTGTAGAGTTCCAATAAAAACGTGCCGACGCTAAGGCCACCCACATTGTGGCCATGCAAGCATTCATCGATTGATATTCCATTCGTCATTTGACGAAAGCGTGCTTATGACTTGTGGTTATGTGTACAACGTCTAGGGATTTTCCTGCGTCGTGGTTCATAATCTCTTGCACTTGCACCTCACTCTTAGGTCCAAAATAACAATTTGTGGATTACATACAATTATTTCACCTATTACATGGGCTACATAAATGAATGTAAACATGAATCCCATCAAAAACATCCTGTAAAAAACCCAAGTCTCGCAGCTCAGTCTTTCTACCGTCAAAAGTTGTGAGATCCATGTAATACCAAGTCGGTTAATCTATTTAGTGTCTACTTGAAGGACCTTCTGTCTGAAGTTATTACATAAGTTATTATCATGCCAATATTAAAAATATTTAACGTTTTAAACAAATAGATCGACTTGGACATCGCTTGATTTGATTATTAGTATGTATCACACTACACAGCACGACGGGCCAGCGACCAACAGGAACGAGAGTTTCAATCGCGTGAGGCGCGAGAGACTAAAGAATCTAATATAATATTGTAATATTCATTTTGTTTTCATGCGATGTCCAAGTCGATCTATTTGTTTAAAACGTTAAATATTTTTAATATTGGCATGATAATAACTTATGTAATAACTTCAGACAGAAGGTCCTTCAAGTAGACACTAAATAGATTAACCGACTTGGTATTACATGGATCTCACAACTTTTGACGGTAGAAAGACTGAGCTGCGAGACTTGGGTTTTTTACAGGATGTTTTTGATGGGATCTCACTTCTTTTTGTAGAGCCTTTCTTTTTGATACCATCTACTTCTAACGAATTTTGTTAAAGGTCTTATGCTAGTCGCGCTAACAATTTATATATAACAGATTTAAATTATAATATATTGTTTTATTAGATTTTCGTACTTCAAGACATGTCCAATCATGTGTTTTTCATTACGTCGACCATTTTACAAGTAATAATGTTGTTCAGTTTCATGGGCTAAACACACCCTTACCCACCCTATACCCCCTCCCTTGCCTCATATGGTAGGTACCTATCTACACCTATTAAATTTATAACCACCACCAACCACCAACTGCATAAATAACTTTGTAATCCCATATATTTATATGGGATTACAAAGTTATTGATGCAGTTGGTGTATTTGGAAAACTGGACCGAAATTACAAAATATTTAAGTTTTCCCATGATTAAGACACTAAACTCTATATGTATTCCAAATATGAAGCTTCTAAGTCTGCTAGAAGTGCCTTGGACTTTTGATGATCGGTGAGTCAGTGAGTGACAAAATTTAGAAACTTTAACAAGTTGTCATTCTTAAACTACTGGTTCAAATTGACTGAAATTTTAAATATTCCGTGTTTATACAATGCCGGATTAGTTACTGAAGATTCAGGTTTCTTGCTTTATCCACAACCGAATTATAGGGGGTCGAAAAAGGCCCGAATTGCTTCGAGAAAAGGATGGTACGGCCGTGCCGCTTTTTTTTTGCTCGACTTGGCGGGGGCACTGCCGTGCCCCCAGATTGTGAATAGTGGGTGTACATTGTACCTACAGTGTGGCATTACGTGCTATAATGACGTGACGATTCTTCTTATACAATTATTTTGTAACGTAGCGACACGATGCCTAGCAGCCGGTCACTCAACAACTGTGGTAACCACAGAAAAGAAAAATACTATTAACAGTGCAGTAGTTAATACTACTGCTAATAATTTAGCAGGTAGTTGGTAGCACTTTATTCTACATATAAGAATTGTATGTATCTTTTGTATCTATACATATAATAAAATCGTAGAAAAGTGCTGTCTGTACATTGAAAATAAAAATAAAAAAAATAGCAGGGGTTATTGTTATGTCGATGTCGAACCCAAAAATGTAATTAACTTTTTTTTGTCTGTTTGTCTGTTTGTCTGTTCGTCTGTGCGCGCTAATCTCAGAAACGGCTGATCCGATCCGAGTTGGATGCGGTTTTCACGAATATATTGTGGGATGCTTCTATTAACATTTAGTGTTTGTTTCATGTCAATCGGTTCATAAATAAAAAAGTTATGTCAAATTAAAGAATCACGTCGAACACTATTCTATGCTTATACCATTAATCTCCGCAACTATTTGACGGATTTGGTTGAAATTTGGTACAGATATAGTTTAGAACCTTAGAAAGGACATAGGATAGTTTTTATTTGTTTTCTATCGTTTCTATTATTAGTATTTGTTGGGTATCGGCCGAGCGCTTCGGTACTGTTGTGGAAATAGTGTGCTATAAGTCGTATGATTATTTGTCTGCAGTGGTCCTGCTGTTTCGTATATTCTAAATTGGTTTCGTTGTATTTGTCTATTAAAAAGTTTATTTGTTGGGTTTTCCTGGTTAAATTATTTAACGTAGGTTTAGTTTGATATCGATTATTAGTAGTTACTGTAGTTAGTTTGTTTAATAAAATTGTAAGTCTATAATTTATAAATTAATTAGATTTAAGTCGTTTCTTTTAAATTATTTAGTTTAAGCTTGGTTTGGCTTGGTATTATAGCATTGAGGATAGGTTGTAATATAATTTCTTTTTTAATTGTTATAAATTCGTAATTCGTAGCTTTCTTTAGTTTTAAGTTAGTTTTCATCTTAAGTTCGGAAAAATTATAATATTTCTTTAGTTAAGTCCTTTTTAAACTATTTTTTCAATGCCCTAAGTGAGTATACATCTATTAAATTCAAACGCACAGCTCATTATGTTGATTTTTGAGGAGTTCCCTAGAATATCTTCCACATCTCATTTTTGAAGAGATCCCGCGAAATCGGGAACTATGTGGTTAAAACCAAAAATTTGCCGGAAGTCACTATTCCACACGAACGAAGTCGCGGGCTATAATAAATCTGTAGAAGGGTCAATTCTGTTCATTGAAAATATAGAAAAAATAAATAGCAGGGTGTTACTGGATCGATACCAAACCCAAATATGTGATTATTATTTTTTTGTCTGTCTGTCTATATATGTTCAGGCACCACGTGAAAACTAACGGTTTGATTTCGATGAAACTTGGTATAATTAACTTATTATCCTGGACATAAAATAGGTTACTTTTTATCCTGGAAAAATACGTAGAAAAAATCTTTATTTTTCAGTTTTATTCTGCTCAACAGCAGTAGCTCAATAGAGAGATCTCCTTAATTATTATGGGCCTTGCCGTATTTGGGTCCAATAGATATTTATAAGATGTCATTTTCACAGCTACTCAAAATGGAGAAATAAAACTTCCACGCGAAGACCGACATCCGCGCGGACGGAGTCGCGGGCAGAAGCTAGTTTAATTTAAAATAAAAATATTTCGAAGTAATCGGGTCCTATAATTGTTTGTGTTGTTTAAGGACGCGGGCGGTTGAAGGGTAGCCTCAGTGGGGGAGCGGGCGGTGCGGAGTGCGTTGTGTTACTCACGGCGCGTAGGCGTGCATCTGCGAGGCGTAGGCGGCGGCGCGGTTGAGCACGGCGTGCGACAGCGCGTGCTGGGGCGGGGCGTGCGGGGCGGGGGCGGCGGCGGCGTGCGGCGCGGCGCGCGGCTCGCGGCGCAGCGCTACATGCAACACACAGCGTGGGAGGGGGCATGCATTACCTGCGTCGCTGCGCGGCGCGCGGCGCTAGCACGAGCGGCGGCGCGGGCGCGGCGGCGGGCGCGGCGCCCAGCCACGGCCACGTCACGCCCGACACCCGCAGCCCTGCGCACACGCACACGGGGCCTCACTACTCGCACGAGCTCGACCTGTGCGGCTCGTGCTACGCGCTATGTGTACTCGCCCGAGCTACTGCGTGCGAGCTGATCGAGCCGTGACTGTCATACGACAGACTGCCGCTCGGTGCTTACATAATTCTATGTGCTCCGGACTAGTGCGGTGAAGAGTACATCTCAATAATGGAGGCATCCCACCACACTTAGTAAAGGAGCACACGATCGACTGATTTTCATTATCATTTACTTAAACGCGAAAGTTTTATGTAGTTGATCGATTAAATTTCATACCAAAATCGTAATGAAGGTTCTCACCTTCCGGCCACTGGACACACACTGGAACAAAATAAATTAGCTGTACTTATGTAATCTTGACTAATCGGATACAAATGTTTGCTAGATCTATGAAAAAAAATCCTAAAGGACATTCTCTACTACAAAATTTAAATATGAAAAAGTAAGTGCATTACAGAAGTTACATTCATTCCAGCAAACGTCAAGGTATGAACATTCATGTGTCTTGTAGCTGTACAAAACTGTGTCAAGTTATCTAGCAAGCTGTCTAATAGACGGTGTCATCCGTTTGTTTACAGTGAGTAAGTTCGCCAGGCAATGTGTCGCCGGAGACAGCCTGCACGGTTTGAACAAGTTACTTTCAAAATATTGAGTAGGTAGATGTATGAACATTTCGATGAGGAATACAGCGATGACGAGTGGCAGGCGAGAGACTGTCTCCGGCAGCTGACAGTGGACTCATTCTCTAAATAGCATTCATCTAGGAGCATTCAGACAACGGAACTAGCCACATGTAATAATTAAGTACATTAACATGGACAACACCGATGTTTACAAGTTCAGCTCTCTCACCCAGAGTGGGAACTGATCCATTTCTAGCCAGAATAACTGGATGGATTAGAAAGAGAAAATCCCAAGATGCATTATATTTTGTACAGGTGTGATACAATAAGGTAGGTCATGTTATATAACGTGTCAACTTTATATTTGGTTAGTTAAGTCATTGAATTGATTGCATTATCGATCGTCGCACTACTTACCGTTGGGAACTGTCGGAGGTTTCTTTGTCTGCACTCTCGCTGTCGCATTATTAACCTGATTTGAAGTAAAGTCTATATGAGAATACGTACGGGTTTTTACTACAACAGTGCATTGGCTGATTTTATAAAGAAAATAAAAAAGTAATTTATATTTTTAAATAGAAAGTTCAAAATAGTTTACAATTACAAAGATTTAGATAGGTATAGCTCAGAAACTCATAAATCAAATAACACACCGCTTTTCATAGTCAAAGGGCTCGAACCTCTCACACTGTTGGTTAAAATATAGAAGTACAAAATGAAAATTGAATTTTAAAATCAGCCAATTGAATATCAGATGTCTCAGATATACAATAAAACATCAATAAAATTTAACACAGATAAAAATGAATACAAATTAAATGTAAAATAAGTACTTTACTGTTCAAGCTGTTTCCGCCAATGACATCTGATATATAAACACAAAATAAAGGAAACTGGGGAGTTTACTTTTGAAATTAATATGGGATATTGAAGAATATTAAAGAGAGCATACTTTTCCACTCGTAACCACATTCACTCTGTTCTTGGTATAGGCGCAGACTGACTCGTCTACGAGAACACATTTCAGCGCTTCTATTATATTTAAAATGAATAGATAGAATGGAACTAAAATTTGTTTAGCAATCTTACCTCTGCGGCATTGTGACGATACGGTTCGTTCTACATTTCTCTGTGAGACACTCTCTCTTTCGATCGGCATATTAAATGACCGTCTAGAGAGTAAAGGGATAAAATAAATAAGGTTTGTTTGTGGATTAGACGCCGGCATACTTAGTGCTAATATGCGGGACCGCGGCGCGGCACGCTAGCATGACAGTAACTACAGAGCAGACGAGCGCAGGTTGCGGTGGGCGGTGGGCGTAGGAGCGGGATGTTAAAGTTACATAGTGCTACTGATGGAAGTTTATTGAGTCATGCACACCTCTATCTTTCTGCCCTCAACCACGGTGCCGTGAAGACGCTCTCGTGCTCGCTCCGCATCACCACTATTTGCGAATGTTACAAAACCGAATCCCTGCATGCAAGACAGACAAAACATGCATTAAAAACAGCGTCGCTCAAAAAACAACGTGCAACAAAAATTAACATTTATGCATTGCATATTCATTTAAATATTCTAGTGAAATATCGAGAAAATATTATCGAGTCGATTACGTTGATACTTTGAGCGTATTCTAGCTGTATGGGTACACATAAGCGTTTGGATCACAGTAATAAATTAATGTAACGTCGCTCGACCTAGTAGTCTGTACTATTGGTAGGAGAGTTTGTATCACTGTATACAACGAGTCTTAAGGATTGTTTCGACACTAATTCATAGACACTACTAATTCCAATCAAAAAGACAAGTACTTATTGTGTGAAATGGTAGCTGCGATTTGTTCTATACAAAAACTCACCGGTCATGCAGTGGCTACAATGAACTAGTTGGATCTAGGAACACAGGTGTACCCAAACGGATTCGATAGTCCATTACAGAGCAACCACAGTACAATAAACCAAACATCGACACAGTACTCAGTTATACAAATAAAGACCACTAAGTAGTCGAAGTACTAACTTTTGGAATCATATCAATATTACATCTATTTTATTTTACAATATAACACGGTGCATATACTTTACAGTGCCCAAAACTAACACGTTAAAAATAAGCGGTTTTATTAATAAATATAGATAAAATATACACCTGGTACATCCTAATTAATAATTATGTGTATCACACAAAATACTATCAAAATTGACGTAAACGGCATTCAGAACGCGTCGTACAATATCGGTCAATATCATTGAATCAATAGATCGTGCTCAGACAAATGAAACTACTTACTTTCAATAAATGGTGATAACCCATAGATACAAAAAGCAGCTAGCACAGCACACAATACAGTGGAAGAGACGAGTTGTGAAAGTGGCAAACAAGTTGCTGATTGTACGAAACGCTTACACTTATAAAAGCAAATGACAGCTCTATTATTACCATTCTGAGTGCAAATACTTATAACGTAAACATTAAATCTGGGCAGAGAGAAAGAGAAAGAAAAATCATTTACGAGAGGCGAGGGCCGTCCAACGCTTTACCGCGGTACCCGACGGGGCTGTAACACAACGCACACAGTGCAACAAGCTCTCAGTATCGTCGACAGACAGAATCGATCCAACAGACGAGGAAGACACAACTCACGTACTCCCCGGGAACATTGCGTTACTCTCGCTCGGACAACATTCTAAGCCGGTGCAATTACATCTTTTACTTTTTACATTCTAATCATTTCGAAACATTGACAACTTTTCTTACAAGCTCTACGTATACATATAATTGTGGTATAAGTATATTTGCAAACACAACAATAATCACTTACTGTAAAATCAAATGGAGGGTTATATAAGCCAAAACCGGTTAGAATGTTCCCAAATGAAAACGAAATGTTACCGAAGTCATACGAGATAAAGCCAAACTAAGTGATGCACCCTAAAAGTTACTTCTAGGAAAATAACTTACATCATATAGTCATTGCGTTACATTATATAACATTGTGTTTCCAGGGTTCAGCAAAATATACATGCCCAAAACTAATAAAAATTATATTCCCTTGTTAGGAAGCATGACTGAACGAATTTTTGTATTATTTATTAATAACATAGTGGACAGAAAATAGTAAGTACACTGTCAATCTAATAGACTAAATACATCAGAATGACTGATCATCCAAACTACAACATAGATGCATTAAAGGGTTTGTACATACCAGTATATACAACATATCATAAACATAAATAAAGAAATAAGAAAATCTAAAAGATCGAAGCAGTTTGGACGATTGTACAACCTCATTAGTGATGAATAATAGAGCTGTCCTGAAAATATGACTTAGGAAATCAGCTGTTATAATAGTGACGATGCATCATTCTCTAATACTGCATATCCCAATGTGAGGCATTGAAGAAAAAATAACTTGGAGCTATTATTTAAAAGAGTAAATTACTTCTTGACATGAGCGAGCATGGACTACTTAGGGGCGGTCACCAAACTGACACAAGGAAAGCAGTAAACACGAAAAAGCGTTCAATCCAATCAATTATTATAAAAATATTTCGATAATAACTCTTTAAATTTCATGGGAATTATCATTTACAGTGAGTTGTTTTTTGAGTATATTTGAAATGTAAAATTAATGTTGCTAAATAACAATATATCGCACTAGTGACTTACTTACCCGCCATAATTATACACATATTACTACTGAGTTATGAAATACTTTCACATTCGAACCGATAACAAATGCTACTAAAGTGAGACAATAAGTATGTCATTAGTGCACTCAAGTAAATATAGTTCAGATTTTGTCAAAATCAGAATAATAGACATTATTATTCAATGATAATATACAATGCAATTAGAGATACTGCACCAAACATTAAAACCAATTAAATATGCTATGAGAAAGAAGTTTGCTTAAAACACAATTATGATTATTTTACTAAGCCCATTTGCCTTCAAATTTTTGTTAAGCAAGGAATAAATTAATTAATCAAATCGCATGACTTGAAAATAAGTTAAACTTTAGAACATATTATTAGGAAATATTTGTATAAAATCGGTAGTTACTTTGGTTTGGGCAGCGATAACTAATAAATTGTTAGTAAGACCTCTTAGCTACTGCACTTCTGCTTTGGAAACTATAATAACAGAATTGGCAATAATTTACTTGAAAATGTCAATTAAATCAAAATGTGAATTCTAAATACAACAAGTTTTTCATACAGGTCAATAGCTATGAAGTGCAAGTTTGGTACATACATCAAAGGAACAATTTTTATTACACAAGTTCTAAAAAAATAACTGATTTGTTCAACGAGGTTGTCACTAAAACATTTTTGATATAAAATAACATATTAGATTTCAACTTGTTGAACAAAAAATGTGACATCGTCGAGCCTCACCTTGGCTGGCGCTTTGCCTAGCATGTTGATGAGCAGGAGCACCGCGGTATAGTGCGTGAGATTTATAAGTAAATAACAAGAGCAAGCTTTATTACTCTACTTTAACCTTGACAAACATACTCGACGAGTCTCCTTACTTGCCATGCCTTGTTTAGCGTCGGAAACATTATATTGACCTCGTTTGTTACGTTACGTGTAACTAAAAGTTATTCCTTCTAAATACTCAAATATTTGCAAAGAAACAAAAACAACATCTTACTTAATCAATTATATTTTTTTTGTGATACATCACAACTTTGTTTTGTACAAATATAAAATACAATTACGATGTTTTTGTTTCCATGCTGAAATAAATTTTAAAAAGTGACCACATTAAAATCTGTCTTGGAACTGATTTTAATGAGCCACTCAATTTTCAGCTGATGGCTGAAAGTGTTGCTTACCTTGGAACCACGTTCGTTGAAGATAATTTCTACATCGAGAATCGTGCCATATTGCTGAAAGGTAAAAGGTTAGAAATTAAATAGTTGACAGTTTGACACCGCTAATTGGCTTTTTTGTTGCCATGTTTGCAGGAAAGGAACTACAGTGAAATACGTACCCCAAACATATTTCTAAGATCTGGGTCCCTAAATCTGAAGGGTATATTGGAGACGTGTAATCGTTTAGGTTGTGACGCTTGTGAGACGGGTACGAGTGTCGGTTTTTCAGGAGTGCCGGTAGCGTTAACATTGCCGGCAGCGACGGCAGCGCTGACGGCCGCGGCCGCCGCGTGCGCCGCCGCCGCTTGCTGCGCCACTACGGCCGCGGCTTGCTGCGCCACCACCGCCGCCGCCACACTTACTGGTGTGCTCTCTTCATTTGCTTCGCCTTCGCTTTGCTGAAAATGTTAAAAGGTCATTTTAAATTTAAAAACACAAGCAAGTGTTCCGTGTAAATCAAATACATATTTACTTAGATATTACTGAATATCATATGTAGCGAAAAAGAGGTCGCCATAAATGGCTTGTTACTTTTAAGAAAGAAAATCCTTCTAATCGATAGACCAGTAAAGAGCAGTATACGCGGAAACGGTTCTATGACTTTTATAAATTGTAATACGTACTTATAAATTGTATTACAATACAATTTATATACAATTTTCGGAAAGAAAAAACCATCAAAATGTAGTTAAATTGCTACAATCCTGATCAGTTAGTTATATCAAAACCTATTCATGTAGTCCGTTTCAATCAATTTCATTAATGTAATTTGCCAATCCCAGGTTGACTATTATCTATTTAACTCTTTTGAGAATTAATCGAATCAACAAAAAAATATAATCGAAATAAACTTACCGTATTGTTATTGTTGTTTTGATTTTCTACTGAATTTTGTGTGTGTGTTTGTTGAGGAGGCGGTTGAGGGGAGAAATTGGCGGGCGGTAGAGGCGCGGGCGGTGGCGGGCCTTCGCTCTTAACGAGCGGGGGTTGAGGTGGAGCTGTCGGACCGGCAGCCTCAGCCTTCACGCCGGCGAGTGCGTCGCCGTTAGCTGCGAACTGTGCCGCGGCTGCCGCAGCCGCCGCCGCCGCCGGGAACGGGGTCGCCATACCCGTCCCCACCATATGCTGAAATTAATAATTAAACAACATTATAGCTTGTGACAAATCATTCACCATGTCTTTATATGTGTCATCAGAACGACATTGATCATCAAAGAATTCCGAGCTATTTATCTCAGGGACGCGGTCTAGGTGGCTTATGTACTAATTCTGTCGTAATAAATAAACCCGCTTATAGTTGACGTTTCTGGGCTGCGAATCGAAATATTGACGCGAAGAACTCGTGCCAAAACACGAGCCACCCAAGCATGCCTTAGCTTCTTCACCGAAAAGCAAATTCACAATGTGGTGCCACAGTAGCATCCTACCCGCACAGTACATTATGTTATTTAGTTCATATTATTCGTATTTATGTTGTAGTCAACATTTACCTCTTGTACTATACGTATATTTAAAAAACAACAGTGCGTTTAATACAAGTTAACAGACCCAGAGCCGAAACAACAATTTGTGAATCACATAATAGGGGAGTGCGGGAATCGAATCCGCTACACATTGCACGGCAGCCAGTTGCCCAGCCACCGCGCCAGCCGTGCAGTCAGACAAATATAAAGTAAAAGTCTACGCATGTACATATACATACGTATGCGTATACATTTGTCTACAGGTGTGTACGTAACTAACATGTTACGAGGTGTATTGTGTGGGAGTTTCCTCGAATCCTCTGAACGTAGAAAGGCACTTGAAGCAATATTACCTATGTTTATAATTGTTTTAATAAGTAGAAATAGCAATCGAATTTCCAACAAGATTGCACAGCCTGTTGTTATGTTTAATATACGCGCTCTCTCCCTTTAATTTTATTTCACGACCCAAAAGCCTGTCGGTAACAAAATTAAATTTGAAATGAAATCTAACAGAGCACCCTTTGTTAGCGGGAGGCTGGTCGGCGCTGAAAAATTGACCCTGAGTTTTAAACAGCAGTCTACATTGCTATACTAAAAACTATATTTTTATGCTGGATTTGTGTTCATAAGTTTATGTAATTTTTACGTAACTTAAATATGACCGAATGTAAATTTATACTATGTGCATGAAACAATAAAACGATTATTGCATCTTAATCCTGGTAATGTGACTTTTGTAATTATACATTATGTCAATGATACATAGCGCAATGAACAAGAACTACGTACACACGTAGCGCAGCACCGGATACGAGAAAATTAGGATGTGGCTATTGGACACAATTGTACAGACTGCCGGCTGAGGCCGCGCTCACACGGTGAGAGAACTCAACTAAAATAATCACACATCATAATCGTAATTGAGATAGCAATTATTATCCTACTCTGAAACTTATAATTTTAATTTTCGACTTCACTCTTTTTCATAATTTCGTCCATTTATAATTTATCACAAAGGTACATACAGTTCCATATTATCAGTAACAGTATAATTTTACACAAACATTTTTATATGGACACTATCGGTACATAATTAGTTTAGAAGCATTTCTGTACCTACTTGTGAAAATGGTGCAGCATATATAAAATGTATATACCTATATAAAGCTAAGTTTCAGAGTACCTAACAGTTGTTTATATTTACAACAAGAAAACAGCCATTAAAGAGAGTGAGCGGGCTTAAGGTGGGTAGGCAGGGGGTAAATCCCGAGATCGTCCCATAGATTACTTTTACGCCCGGTTCTGTAAAATAAATATAGGTCTATGTATTTGTAGTTTTTACCTAACGACATAAAATGAAATTGAAAGAGGGAGTGTCAAAAACACCAAGTTTGTACCAAACAATTTGATGGTGCTGGTGTTCTTGACAGTTAATATGAAATATTTTTATTGGATAAGCCCATGAACTTAACCAACCACTGCATCTTTGCAACTCATTGCAAAAAGCAATTAAGTTAAGAGTGTTTCAAGGACCCAAACAATTGTTTTGGATCCCACGATATGTAGGGCATAGGCCTACAATCAATACTGATTTGGGATTTGGAATCGCATCACAAGTTCTTCCAACAAATTTGTTTCCCCGGCTTTAGTACACAAATACAAAATTCTAAGTATGTATGTATATGATATTACCAATCTGACCTCCCAAAACGAATACTGGCAAATAGTTACCCAATTTATACGTTCGTCACGTGTAGGACGTCGCACGCCGGAACCACATCAATAATGATGCTGACACCTCGTATGTAGATTTATGAACAAAATAAACTCAATCTATACTCGTATTAAGTATAAACATGAAGAATTTTCTGTTATTCCTTTAAACTAACGATTTCTCAAATAATCAGTCAATTTTTTATTTTTATTTTGTCTCAAGTACGTATCTTTTTTTCTATCGATACTTTTTCAGTGAAAAACACAAAAAACCGGCCTTTCAATTAGTCAAGCATTTACTAGCCTATTGAAATTGTATTCTTTTTTTATAAATTTTGAATAAAAGGTCCTACACAAAACACGATTTCGCCGTAAAGGAACAAAATAAGGAATGGTGCACAATACACTTCTGCTATTGTATGTACCTCTCCTAAACAGACAAAGACAAGGAGCGCAATTTTAGAATGAGGTGTGTCTTCACCTCTCGCTCGTCTTACGTTCAGGTAAGTGGCGTAGGCAAATAATGTAACTTTTGAACTGGAAGCCGTTATCTTCAACACAACGACTTCAGTAAACACCACCGAGGAAGCTTGACAAATTGTAGACAACAAAATCTGCTAGGAAATAGAACAACAATTATGGTATTATAACAGAAGTATAATTTAAGATTCACAAAGAATAAAATAAAATTGAGGTTTTATATTATCTGCCTGAAACAGTATCGAGCAATATCTACCAATAAAAGATCTGAAGACGATACAGATAATGTCGATAAGTCCTAGAAACCAGTCAACGGGGTGAGAAAAATATTAATAACGACCCCTTGATGTCGTTGAACGACTGCTTCTATCGACGTTTGCCTGCTCATTTCATAAATTGAATAAAGCTCTAATGCTTTCTAGATCCTCACTGGTACTGACGTTTTCAATAACCAGACGAGTACCTATGTAAAGAAAATTATTATCTTAATCGACGATAAACTAAGTTTTATCACCAATTAAGTCTCACTATAATAAACTACAGCGAGAGAAGGTAATAATGCGTGCCATATTGGAACAGCAGTATATAATAAAATGGTGCTTATTAAATGGCAGTTTCGAAAAGCTTATATACGAGTTACCAGTTAATAGTTGGGTATTTTAAGACACAAAACAATATGAAACAATAATATAGAGAAGAAAGTCTAGACAAAAGCCAAGACACTCGAGACGACATACGCAAGACAGAGAGTGGAGTGTCTCGGCTCTTGTACAAGAGAACGAAGGGCACTTCGTTTTTGAGTTCTAATTTTCCAACCGTGGCAGTGGCACAGCTACTGACACCGGTCCGAGGCGCATGATTTAGTACATGTGTCAAGTTGCCTTAGCACCCTCCAGATCTTGTTGCTATTTATGGTAACACGACGACACAATAGTCGTGACTCATTCCGTACCAGCGAAAGAGGCTACGTATCTATACGACATGATAGCAATACTCAACTAACTTCATGCATATTCTAGTCACATGATCCAACGGCTACAACTACATTTAAATTACAATACGATTTTACAGTAAAAATGTATGTAAAATAACGAATGGAAATCATTTCAAGTCACTGAAACAATAAAATTAAAATACTTGTGTAATATGTATAAAAACTATATATTAAAAACACTATTTGACATGATATCTTTTCATTCCAATTTTGTTTATTTGGCGATTGTTGTTAGAAATGTATGATTATGTTTGATGGACACAAATTAAGTGAAACAAGACGGAGGACGCGACGGGCGCGGCTACTGTATTGGCGTGTACCCTGTGGTGAATACTCGGAACAAGGTTAGAATAAGCATCACTACACATGTGGTACGCCACCTTCCAGTTGTATCCGGCAGTCCTGTAAACAAACCGACTTTTTATAGAGCGCGCCTGCTATTCGTCTCGCACAACCGCCTCTCTGCTTAGTCTCCTTTGCCTCGGAAATTGTAAACGACTAGGCTTCGTTTATAATTCATTTGGTAAGTAATTACGTTACAGAACCTAAATAACATTATGATCAGTGTTTATCTGTAAAGCTATGCTTTTAAACAATTTAACGTCGCCTAAAATTCTGGTTACGTCAACCGAATAAAACGTATAATTTTTAACAACTGTTAAACATAGTGACTCGTAGCTATTACAAATAACAACGACACATATTGCATGTAAATGAAGAAAATGTTCAGTGACCAATTTGAGAAAATATTTATATTACGTAGCAAAGAGTAACGACACCCTTTCCAAAACTGTCGTAAAAGAACTAAGACTGAAAGGGATGTTATGTTTCACTTGGTACTTAGAAATAATGCATCAATTTTGTAACTCCCTCGTGTATTAATGTTTCAGATATGTTCATACGTAAGAAGGTACCGAAACGACGGAAGAACCAGTTTTCGTTATAATGTTATTATGTGCCATTTGTTATTTATGTTCTTGTTATTGTGTTAGCAACTAGAATTGCATTGGAGAATAAATAGCTTTGAGTAATGTATCAACTAGAAAAAAACTAAAAATTTTGACTTTAGACCTTTAGTCAGTGTATGATAAAGTAAAGTTTTTTGTATGATATAGGTATATATGATATAAGTTTTTTATATGATAGGATATTTACATATCCTTAGTTTACGTTTGTTGTACAAAAACCTATTACATTAAATATATGTATCAATAGAAACATGAGGTATGTTTATAAATGAATTAATGAAAAGATACGAAGATGTCCAAGCGACCCGCACATTACGGTTCATGTAAGCATCAGAAGGACAGAAAAGTAAATATACCTAAGTAAACAGAAACAATATTTTATTCGAACTGAATGTGCAATGAGATGGCTTGTAATAGATACATGTATTACGTATACGAACCCAGGATCGGATAAGGAAGCCGTCGGAATAAATTTGAAATTGAATTATGATAGTAATAAAAAGCATTTCATGTCACTGTATGTCTTACTTTTTCAGAATCGAACAAGTTACACATTAAAAAAAACTAAATCCCGTTGAATTAGCATAGAAATAACAATTTTCATGTAGTTCAAACTCGGTGATAAAGCGCTAGCATTAAAACTTGAATGTTCGTTGAATAGGACGAAGCGCGGGTTGATTCACAATTAGGCAATTATACGAAGAGCGATTAAATGTAATTGAACACGACACAAGTTACGGGCATCGCTCGGAGGGACACATGCGTCATCTTGGACAATATACATCTGCTTCGTTAATTATAACATCTTTATAACTATTTTCTTTTTACACATGTCATCTCTTTAAACGTGCCATGCCATTGCTCCAGACCTAGAATATAAATGTACCATGGCTATGTGGAATAATGATCAATGGAGTAAATTCGTGCACCTATTTATAGAAATCGTTAAATTATGATTTACGATACTTTGCGTAGGTTCAAATGTTTCATTGCCCCTCATTCCTCACTCTACGTTAGTGTAAATGCAGTTTTCAGATCGTAAATAAAATATTTCGTCAATTAGCCTGTTTGGTTTGTGTTTTCACGTGTTTTCATATTAAGTTACCCTAGTTTGTTTCTACAAATATATACTTATATTTTTGGTGAGTACCTACTGTAATGTACTGTACTAAAGTAATAATGTCTTGGAATAATATGATACCGTTATACAGCTTTGAATATTTCTAGATATATTTTCCCGCCTATTTGCTCTGTGAAGAGTTCAAAGAGTTCAATAAACCTCTATATTTAGCAGATGTAAACTGAACAGCATTAGCGCTTTCTACTAACGCAGCGCTAAGTAACTAGCAATAAAATTATGCACTGCTTAACTAAGAATTAGAACAAGTCTGCAGCTGTGCAACGGATTCTAAAGGAAAATACATCAAAGTTTGTGCAACTTTCTATACTTAGTTGATGGATCACCAAACTTGTAGATTGTTTGTCCGTTCACAATGGTAGTTTTCCTACCACGTTACATCGTGTGTGGAGATAACTACTACCTATTATTATTTTAAGTTTATTGTAAATTAAGACATTAAGCAATTGGCGTTCCTTGCCTCTCCTTACCCCCAAGGGAGACAGGCGTGAGGTTATATATGTAAGACAGTAACAGGAAGACAGTGAGTCTTTATAAATCTAATCAATATTAATTTCTCTTTAATTAAACCAAGAAAACACATTATATTAAAAAATACTATTTCTCTGAAAATGGGAATAATTCAGGCATAATTAGGTAGTCAGTTATTGTAGTAATAATTGATCACAAAAGCGAGGATTAATGACAAGCCGTTTCATTGAAGTGTGTGGGACTGTGGATGTTGGTCCGCGCACCCTCCCCCCTCTCTTCCTCCCCGTGTCCTGCCCGCACGCCACTACCCTGACACCCTCACACTGAACAGATGCTGAGTCTGATCTGAGTAAACACAAACACGGACCCCTTTTAAGCCGACGGCATGATAAAACTACACAATGAAAATGATGATATCCCCTGACGTTTTAACTGAAATATTTTACAAACTACAATGAAATATTTCTTCGTCTTTCTCAATTATACATAGAAAAATGAAACAGAATTATGTTAATACCATGCATTATTTAATACGTAGTGAGTGAGCAATATTTTATTAAGACGAGCGAGTAGTTACTTGGTTTTCCTTCTCATCTATTTTTGGTCATTCCAGATTTACGTTTTATCGAACTATATTTTACATTAAAAAATAATACATCATTATGATTACATGTATTAAGAGAGCCGAATCGACACAAGTTTTTAATAATCAATTGAAAATCACCTAAATCATTTACTAAATACGCATATCGATCAGGTTTCAAATTAACTATTACTGTTAAACTTTTATCTTACCTATCATAGAATAAACCAACTATCGTGTAATTTCGTTGTTCACGGCTTCGTTCCCAGGCTCATAGCTCAAGGACCCATATCAATTTTAAATAACTGGGCACAGATTTCCGCCCGGGATTCGCCTTCTTCACTCTTCAGGCATGGGTAGAGCTTTGGTCTGAGCGGGATTTCTTCTGGTGAATATTATTTTGTATTAATATTCAACAGTTTGCAGCGGCGCTACGTGACCGGGAGAGTATTTACAATGCTTAGCGAAGCGCGCAACCCAGCCTCCGCCCGGCCACCCTAATGCCCGCTACCTACACCGACATTATGCATATGAATGATCTTGACGGTTCGCGATAAAGATTAAATTATTTAAGTAGCAAATTAAATTATCTATTACGCTCATTCGTGGAGAGTTTACTGCTGCCATTGTCATAAATATTTAAAACAAGTATGCATGACGTGATTTTATATACATATGGTATCTTTCTGTTTCCCGCCAAATCTTAGCATAACTAAAGCATATTCGTGAAGTCCTAGTTTTAATTACAAGTACCTCACAAAGCTGCACATTTAGCCATTTGAATTTCGAGGGGTTATTGATTCCATGCTCATATGCTCTACAAATTGTACAAAGCATCCCGTGCCCGCATAATTTATATGGACGTTTGTATACGTTCCACTAATAAAGTTACTTAGTAGCTTTATTATTATTATTCACTTGACGTATTCTGCTTCAAATTTCACTTAGGGAATAAAGTTATATTAAATAGCATAAGGCATTTTACAACAATAGGCAGATCATTACCTACGGCTGATTGTGAGGCAAACCTCTGCCGATTTTAGAATGCTAAGTACCTACATACATGTATTCGAGGCTGATCTGAGGACGTCACTCGGTAATGTCCTCGTAACAATGGTGATGGGCATTCAGAGTTCACTTGTAAATGGCGGGAATAGCTCTCTTCCGGACGCTACAGTAGCGTCAGCGACCGCTCCATATTCAGAGATAATATTCCGACCGTATGAGTATTTTGAACGTTTTGTTCATTAATTAAAGATTCAAAACAACTATGATATAACGTAAAAAAGCTCACACTGACAAAAAGTCATTCTAACCGTATGTTAGAAACCTATCCAACCAGTCCCAAATCTATTGACCCTAATTTTATTTCAAAGTTGCGGCGAAATGCTACAGCCGTAACGCGTAGTTCATAGCGCATGGTTCGTAGCGCGTAGTTCATAGCGCATGGTTCGTAGCGCGTATTACGTAGCTCACAGATCGTAGCGGTTAGTACGTAGCTCATAGTTCGTAGCTTATTGTTCGTAGCGCGTAGTTCGTAGCTGATACATCGTAGTGCATGATTCGTAGCGCGTAGTTCGTAGCAGATACATCGTAGTACATGGTTCGTAGCGCGTATCAGTATTTTTCCGTTATTAATCTTGTAGGCATACAAACCGTGCCTCAACTGGCGAGTCGACCACACGAAAAATGTTGATAAACTACAAAAAAAATTGTATAAATAGCTGAAAATTCAAAAATATTAATAGATTTTTAAGTTCATGCTCATATACCATGGATTTTGTACTTTATAAACACTTTCCGTGCTGCCGTCTAGTTAGTTGAGTCCACGGTTAGCAGTTCTACGAGATTAACAGTGGCTGTACTAAACACGAAACGACATAATCATAATATATTAACTAACACAGAACATATAAATTAACAGCAAAAAAACGTGATTCTATATTATCTGGAGGGGCAATTTATTTCACTTTGCTCAGCTCAGCCTACAGCAGTGTAAACCGCAACCGCTTTCAAGTTCGAGGATCTATCTTTAGCAAGTTTCAGATGACGTTTATTTCACATAGTATATACTTATTCAGGAATACCATTCGCTTTAATCGTCTTAAAACAGGATTGTGGTCATTTTAGTTCAACACTGGTACCCAAAAAGTAAGTCCACCGACTTGTGGTCTTATACATAACTTCAAACAAACAGTTTAACGGGTTTACTCTCTATTTTGCTAGTATAAAACATGACGGTATGTTCATACAGATCGATGAAACATAACACTTGAGTCGAAATCGAAAGACAATTCCAAATTAATATCAGGTCGGTGATCCTTTTTGTTTTCGGTTTTTAACATGATTTGGGCTACTTTGGTTTAATATTGTTGGTACCTAACTAACTTCTTTTGTAAAACATTACATTCGAAATAAAAAATAACAATATTAAATGAACAAAATAAGTCCTTTTTGTTTTAACTTAATAAGCGCCGTCGTAGCGTTATTTAGAATTAGTAAAGCGCTTTGTAAAGAACGTCAGGGGAAGTAGGTACTGTACACAAGTCCCGTATCTGTCTCTGCCGTCAAGCTGCGTTATTGTGTTCCGGTTTGAAAGGGTATGGGGTGCCGGTGTAATTACAGACATATTACGAGACATTTCACCCCTATGTCCACAATGGAAAACCATCTGCAATGTCTCTGGAATCGCAAATCCCCAAAAAATAATATTATCTAGTTATCTACATAAGCATTAAGGTTGATACTGTCAGAAAGACTTAATTTCCAAAAAATAATACTTTTCCTTGAAAAATCGTAATCGATTTTACGGCGGATGGCAATTGCGTCACTATAGGTACCGCTAAGTATATCATCAATAATTCCCATCTCCATTCGTCCCCACACGTCGGCCAGACGCCGCTCAACGAATTACCGGAATCAATAAATATTTGATTCCATTTGAAAGACATTTAAGGGAGGATAAAACATGTCAACAAAAATATTATAAATTCACAAAATTTACTTGTTTGATCACTGCGTTTTAGACAAAATTAAAAATTCTTTCTACTGTAAATAAATACATTTTGTTCGGTGCGGCTACCCCAGACACACTTCTTCCGCTGCATATTAAATGTGACAGAAATGAAATTAATAATAGATTCAGTCACAGGCCACAGGATGTATATAACATGCAGTTAGTAAGCAGTGTACGTGCGTCTGTTTGTAATGTATGCAAATTAGGCACAGGTATGGTAGCTTCACGCCAATACCAGTTCCTTTTCACATGTCAAATTATTATGATATCTTTACTGCAATAAAAAATCACAGACTTGATTTTTACAAAGCGTCACATAACATCTACATATAGCCCAAACTTATGGTAGCTTGAATTTCAAAAGAAGCTAATATCAATTGGTTAACATTGTTTAACAAGCGACAAAATGTTTAATCCAAAACAGTTCAGTTCTATGGCTGGCAGAAACAGATAATATGGCAACCGAGTCCCGCTTTATATTTAGATCAATGTAAAATACATTTATTGCAATACAAGCTTGGCTTTGAGTGTTCCTGACCGTGAATCACATTGAAGAAATTAAATTTCATTGGAATGCTGTCCATTTTAACAAGTAGGAACGAAACAATTGTCGAATCGAATCGATACAGCAAGAATAGATACAAGTTTATTATAAATTAAAATAGTGGCAATAACAGAAATATTTTCCTGGAAATGTAACAATTGTCATATAAATGGAAAATGTAGTTTGCAATCATTCAAGTGGCAAAAGTGATGATGTACCAGTGTACGTATATTATTTACCTATAGTCGTAGTATCGCAGAGGAAAAAGAACGTTGATGTTGGTTGCATCACGGGGCGTTCGTTCGGTTCGCCGGGCCAATCTCTTTGAAACTGCACCCGAGGTCTACCCTATTTAACGGACCGCCGATCGCGTTAATTAAGCGTTTTCAATTTATGCCACATTTTACGTACAGTTTACATATACAAAACTCAGTAAAATACTTTGACGTTCGATAAAAAATATTGTAATATTCAAGGAGTATATCAATAAAACTGTATTAATAATGAATATCACAAACAAAATGTTACGAGATTTATATTATGTTAAAATCATATATATAACATACATAACAATAAGATAGACACCTCATTGAATGGTATAGTTAAGGAATTTCTCCTGGCGCACGCAGGCATCTCACGCGAATGGTCACGCCACGCAACATAACATGAAGCTAAGTATAGATTTTATCAAATAAGGTTGTTGTCGATTGACTATTTGAGCTTATATTTCTATTGTAAGAAATTCAGAAAGTAGCTCAAATTTTCAATATAGAACTATTTTATACATTCATTAATATTTAGCTTAATTAATTAGGTAAACATATAGCTATACGAGGCAAAAGTGAAAAGTATGCAGATAGACACACAATGCGTAAGAAAATAGAACTATTACATTAAATAGCACGAGTACCATAACACATAATATTGCATCTACGCAGAAAGGTGTCTTAACACCTATGTAATAAAAAGCTTTTGAATAAAACAAGCAAATAAGAAAAGTATTTCTATAATGATATATCTAGCTTAATTAAACAACATCAACAACATTAAATGTTTTGAAAGTGCAAAAATATCGTGTCAAGATTTCCCGTAGAGTGTCCGTTTCCGTCTTCGTCAGATGTGGCTGGTAATTCTTTCTGACAGACTACAAGTGGGCCGAGCTCCTGGCCATGAGACTGAGACGCAACACTATCACTTCACCTACGGGAAATATTGATCTTATTTGAGCTTGATTAACTTTGTCGTTGTCGACGTTGCTAATAATACCCAAACTCTGGCACCGGTCCAGGCGAGGCCTTAATGGTACTTCGATACACGATAATTTTCAAAGGTGACACTATATATATTTGATTCAGTTCGATCGACATATATCACAGTTTTCTTTAATATTGGAAATGTTCAACTTTTGTGACGATTTATAACTACAGTTGTAAAATCTATGCTTAAGTTCACGCAGGCGTGACGACGCAATACGTGCGCTAAACTCCCCCATGGGTGTTAAAAGCTACGTTTATAAACGAAATCAAGTTATGTTTCCGTGTAGCATTGAACACGGGAATTACTTAATGGCAGGTAAATAAAAGTGTTTTTCGATTTTTTAATAAAAATCTAACTAAATATTTATAATAGAAAAATACCGATAAAAATATATTCCAAAGTTATTCCTTTATTCGTGAGCAATATTCGAATTTAACTCTTGTTTAACGAGCTAAAATGTATGCATTCTGTGCACATGAATGTAATTATAGTTTAAAGTAGGAAACTCAAAGCATTGCTAAGAGTATGGATGACTTCAAACCAGATTTTCAGGTAACGCACAAAGGTTCGTGATTATTGAGCAGGTTGTTAAGTACGTATACAACACAAATTGATTCAATATAAAACTTGTTTGTATGCGGAGTGGACAGGGACACTTAATAATGTCTTGATTTTTTTACGAAAACTATTATTTATTATTAGAAAGACTATTACAAAGACACGATTTATGACAGTTCAACATAACCAGACTGTTGACAATGAATGAATGAATGAATGTAAAATGGTGTAGATATACTTCTATTGAACGGGAATATTATAGATAAATGTAATAATAATATATTTTTAGTGCACGGTTGGTGCGGTGGATAGGTAAACGATTGCCATCTGCCGCGTAACGTGCAGCGAGTTCTATTCCCTCATGGTGCAACTCTTGTGTGATCCACAAATTGTTGTTTAGGGTCTGGGTGCCATGTGTCTGTGAACTTATACGTTTGTAAACGCACCCACGACACAAGAGAAAATCCTAGTCGTAGTAAGAAAAATAGTAGCAAATACAGCACAATTTTACCGTGTAGAAACATCAATAGAAAAGGTAAATAATATTAAACGTGAAACGTGTAGCTTTCAGATAAGTTATAAATACTTAGCATTATATATCTACAGATCAAAGCGCGTCTGGTGCCTATATCGTGCAGACTCCTGGCGTAAATCAATGTCACTTTGCGACTGAGGCAATTTAATTTATTTAGTACATGAGGATTTTGATGAGATTAATCTAATATGCACGGTTTACGCAGAATGAAATGAAAGCGCTGATTGGATAACGGCACACAGGGATTTACGCATAGCAGCTTTACATACGAATGTAATGTATTGTATAATTACAGCGACATTACCTATACAGCAAAATATGTATGTAATGTAGCATTTCAAGTGCTACGGAAAAATGGAATTACTCCACAATCCAAAGGTAGATGAAAAGGTTGAAAGTACTCTTTTGTATCGCTGTGCGGTAAACACGTTAAACCTTTAACATAGGAGTCGATAAATTCTAAATTATTGTGACTTCTTTGTGAGAAGTATTTTATTTTCATATTTATGTCGTTAATAGAACAATCGGCATTATTATTGTTTATACGAATTTAAAATAATACATAAATAAATCCACTAAAACACAGATTACATTTGTCTAATTAAAGCAAAACATTTGACAGCATCTAAAATGCTTTGATCTACTACTAAGATAATAATTGAAATAAAGATAAAAATACGTTAAAAACAAACTATAAGTACCAAGTTAAGATGTTATCATAGCAGGTCTTAGCACATCTACATAGACATTTATAATATTGTATAAATTCTAGAGCAAAAAATATATTTCCTTGCATAAGCTCAAGTAAAGAAAATAAATGTAGGTAAACGATATTTTGAAGATGAGGGTTAGTCGTGCGGCGAGTGAGTAGGCGTCCTTTGTTTAATTAAATTAAATTGGCAGATATGAAATGAGATCAGCTAACTTACGGTTAGTACATTATAAACTAGTAATTATTCAGGCATGTTAAATGTGAATGCATTCACATGCGTAATTAGTGCTAAGTAAAAAACGGTAAATACCAGCAAGGTTGGTGTTCCTGTATCGATGACATTGCCGTTACTCACCTGAAATTAATAAAACCGACTAAGTCATTCTGACTTTATGCATTAAGTAAACTATTGATTACAATAATTTCTTAACGAAATCAACACGATGGATGGATGACATCTTTGTTGGTTTATAATAAAAAATACTTCAAATAGGTTATCTTATCAGGGTTGACATTGTCTGATGATCGTAGATCGTACAAGGTTCGAGTTCAGACTCGAGTGGACGTTGTTGTAAAAATATAATAGGTATCTATCTAACCTAAACTATTACCTATTCAAATTACAAACATGGATGGCTTGCACTAGGTACGTATGCATTATGTTTTCGCAACCCCAATAAAGTTGTTGGTTAGTTTTATAGAAGGTATATCGCTAGTAGGTGTCAGGTTGAGTGAGTGATTAATGTTTTTAAGTAACCCTGCCCAACGGCGAACGGCTGATGGCGCCTTGACTTTCCAAACTATTATATTGACCTCTGCACAGTGCACACAAATAAAAGAAAAGGTTAAGACTACACTTACTTCTACTGTTTTTATACGAATGCAGAATAAAACAGTATTTGAGGATAGTTGATTTTGTTGTCAGGTCAGAAAAGGTTTAATAAATAAAATTAAGATAGTACGGTAATTTAAATTGCCAGAGATAAATGTACATGAGAAGTAGAGAAATAATGTATTCTTCCTTTTTGTGTAGGAAAATAGAGCTTTAATGTAAATAAGTACATAAAGAATTTTTTACTTGTGCTACCATAATTAACGCAGTGATTTAAGTGAAGTTAAGAATGTAAATATTTTTAAATAGTTACACTGTACCATTGAATTAATAATTTGGAATTAACCTCTTGACACAAGAAAATACATTAAGTCCCGCGTAGATCTACATTCCCGGGATACCAGGGGTTAAAATATATTTCCAGTTAAGACCAAAAGTAAGCGATGCACTTTCGACGTCAGGTATTGCATTGCGTTATCGAGTCCGATGGTCGAGTCAAGGGGCGTCGCGACGCAGCCGCCGGCCGCGGACCGAGCAACGTTGGCACGATCCCAAATATTTTTCATGCGCCTCACTCTACACTGGGATAAGTTGCCCTATTCACCTGAATCGGAATACGAATAGATTTAAATCAAGAATAATTTAAAAACCGCCTATATCGTTGCTCAATTGGTACAGCTTGTGCGCATCGATCTTCTTGAGACGAGTTTTATGGCTGTTTTATTGGTTACCAACAAGGTACATACGTTCACATTTCAGCCTTTGATCAAACAATCTAATTTTTTTTTGCGTAGACTAATGGAGTTACAAGAACATTAAAGATTGATTGTGAATTAAAGCTCAACATTATTTTCACTGTGATTCTAAAGATTTCGACAGCTTTAATTTTTGCGTAGCCTATGAGGTATGGAACTTTGCTAGCATTTATCATTAATTAAGTGGTGGTTACTAGGCCTAATTGATAATACGTAACGTACTTATAAATCATTCGGAGTATATAGATTAATGTTTAAACCAGTACATCTGTTTAGCAGTGAGCGCGTCACGTCTGGCGGCCCTGCCACTACACGTTTGCAAACAATATTGCACAAATCGTGCCAGATCCATTTACTAAATATTTTTCATACATACATTACGGTGTAAACTCATTCTGAGTTAAGTTTATACTTTTATAGCTAAAACGAAAAACAAGGAATATGCTTTTTTATAGTTGTTTCGCTTATTTATGCGTAATGTATATGTTAATTATACATATCTATGTAGTATCTTATAATATAAAAAAAATATTCTGTTTTGTTTTACGAGAAAACATAAGTAGTTAATACTAAATAAATGGCTTCATATGTTATTAAATCTGTTTCTCGTACGCAAGTAGTTATTTTGACTGTTTATTCTCTTGAGTTACTAAGTTTGGACTTGGAATAATACCTATTTTATTTACCTTCTTAGTCACAATGCTCAAAATATAAAATACAATTATATATGTCCTTACAAATACGTTTAAACGACAAATATACAAAAATGATTGCATTTAGATAGTTAGAAAAGGCAGATAGTATACAATAGGAATGTTACACTACTTACTTGTAATGTACATGTTTGACACAAAGTTAAAAAAGTATTTGTGTACAAAGGCAGTCTTATCACCGACTACGATATCTGCCAAACACCCTTTGCTTTGGATGGGCTCAATGTTGTCAAATATTCGAATTCCTCGGTACACTAATTACAATAATGACTAGCGACTCGCCCCTGTTTAACCGGGTACTAACTATTTCCCAATATTTCAAGTGATATTTTTAAATATTTTCCCTAAGAATAGGTTGAATATACGTTTGAAAAATTCATTCCTCCTTCTGATAATTACAAACACAAAAATACAGAAATCGGTCAATCATCTGCGCAAATGCTGAGACCACAACCAAGAAAAAAAGTAAATATCTAAGTATATCTACACAGGATTATTATGATACATCTATAGCAAATTCAAAAGAAACAAGTAGTGAGATCGCTTACCGAACCGGTACCCGGTACAAAGTTATAGACACAAACTGGAATCATTGCGAAATGACTAAAATTGTGTGAGTCACTCGCTTAGAGCTTTAACCACAAAATGCAAAATGCAATTCAAGTATCCTTTAACAAATAATGTTTTAGAAATCCATGTTAAATCCAGTTAGTTTTGATTTGACAAAAATACCTGACTAAATATTTTTACCATTCAATCTTTTCGCTTAGGTACTTAACTCGCAGCAATAAATTAAGTAGACCATCCCGTTTTCAGTTTATTTATTATTTATTCTACGCGATTATAATGAGTAACCACCATAGGTAGGTAGCGCTCCGAGTGGGCGTACCCGGGGTTTGGATGCATGATGGAGTGTGTTATACATTTTTTACGATGTTTAATTTTTCATAATCGGGCTGAAGGTATTAATATCGTCGGGAAAGCAGGTACCATTAACTAGCGACTAACGTAATAATTAATAGGATGTTTTATTAACCACATAGTTAATAAGTTAATACCTTAACGCATTGACTTACAATAAACAAATTAAATATACCAAATGTCAATATTACGTCAATATGTAGTTAAAAACAATGAAGTATTATTAGTTAAGATAAGCAAATAAGCAATATTGGAAGGTTTGCACATAAAGTGAAAGTATTCCGTCTTGTTGAGTGAAACAAACGTGTCTATAAGTGTACAATTAACGTTGACCGTGTATGTAATCTTGAGCCCGCTTTCCATTAGACGGTCTGTTACACGCACATCGCGTCGCCAGTGCATCGCCACCGCTCCGGTTGAATGATGTTAAACAGTGGCCGCCATGATTATTAACGGAATGATAGTTAATCGTGGTACTTGCAACTATCCACTATTGGTACCGGTTTACCTTCAACAGCAGAAGCACACCTAACACTGCAAGCAACCAACTTGTGTTGTAAAACCGTAGACAAGACAGATACGAAGAATATTGGGCCAACATCTATCTATTAATATTATATCGCCTGTAATTACGACTTAGTAAAGAACATTACTTAAGTGGATGCTGGCAACTTCCAATATCAATAACCAATATTGATAATGTGTATATAGTAAATAGGTACGAAGACGTTAACTGCGCAAACAACACTGATAATAAAGTTATTTTCAAGGACTTTCACCCTTTGGCTTGATTATTTATTATACTTGCGTTCGTGTCAAAGGCAAACAAGTTAATAGCACTGGTTCTCCAAGTGACAATGATAATAAAGAACAATAAATCGTCTTGTGAGTAGTCATGACTCCATGAGCGATCAAGCGTTTAAATCTTCACGTGGAAACGAGAACCATAGTATGTTGTTTCGCTGATTCAAGTTGGTAGGTATGAAGCGGTTTACGTACATAAATATGGGTGGATCAAGGTCCCGTGAGTGCGGAAACATGGTAACGCTTCCTTTCACTCGTACAATTTTGACGCTGTGCAGACCCGGCCGAGTGCGGGTGCAATCAAAGCTCGCCATGCAGCCAAGTAAACACTCGTGAACTGGTTGGTAGTCCAGGTGTACTGCCACGAACACAGTACACACGGGCCGCACCTCAATAGGCACGCTTAATTAA